>NW_015506960.1:55660-60663 GCF_001515645.1 Sinocyclocheilus grahami
TATATATATATATATATATATATATATTTGTTTGTACAATGAGTATTGATGTCTAAGTGTGTAGCATTTTTTTTCAGATCTATTTAGTGTTAAGTGATCTTTCTCTCACAAATATTTAAACCGCTTTAATGCAGTCATGTTGATCTGATTTTTCAAATTCTTTTGAAAACGTTATTGCAAATGCTGTAAGAGAAACAAGTTAGCAAGGGTCAAGAGCCCAACTAAACACTGATCTTCATGTAATGAAACATTTTCAATCAAACATCAACATCTAAACCTCTGTTAATTCTCATTAAGAACTTTTATAGTTGTTTGACAGAAATAAAGTTAATCTGGGGTGCGTTTCCCGAAATCAACTGTAGCAGTTCCAGAACTGCACATAAGGGAGATTCACACTGGACACAGCAGGGACAGCTTCAAAATCACCTCTATTTATTGATCCTGATACACATGGGACACTTGATCTGAGAAAAAAAAAAAAAAAAAAACATTCACTACGTTATCCTCTTTCTGCATCATACACTGCACAAACCACCGATTGATTAGCAAGTTTAACTGGGAGATGATAAAACTTTTGCGTCTTTCCTCGCCAGCATCCAATTATGGTCTGAGGCTGACGTAACTCCCGCACTCCCCAATGGCATAGTGCGTAACAAAAATGAACATTAATCTACTGAACCAGATGACAAAACTACCACAGGTTAGCATTAATTATTTGTTAGCTTCTTATCTGTCCAAAAATAATCAAGTAAATGAATTAACTGACTCGCTAAATTCCAAATGAGTAAAACAGATAAATAAAGTCATAAAGTCATGTTTAATAATTGCAGATCTCCTGGTGCATAATTGCAATACCCATAATCCCAAAATCCTAAGAGAAAAACATTGTGCCTTTGTCTTATTCAGTTTCAAAACAAGGTGCACTTTTATAAGGGGAAGTTAAAAAGGGATATTGTTCAACATGTTGATAAATAATTTGAATTTAAATTTGAATATGAATTTGAATTTAATTTGAATTTAAGGAGTGAAAACAGTGCGTGTGGGATCCTAATTAAGTTATTAATACATACATCAATATGATGGATAGATAACCTCTCTATAGACATCTGAAGACATGTTTTTGGTCAATCATAATTTGTTCGTGTTCAGCTTGGATGATGTGTACTCCTACACGAGTGTTTTAAAGGCAAAACCCCAGAGTTGGGTCTTTCAAGTCACAAGCAAGTCTTCAAGTCATATCCCAAGTCCTCAAAGAGTTAAAGTTAATGAGATAATTAAGTGAGTAATTAAATTATGATTGTGCATTAGTGATGAACACCTGCTGTTATTGAGAATTACAGAGGATCAGATGTTGATGTTTTATTGGTTAAAATGATGTCACCATCATGGAGATCAGTGTTTGCTTTAGTTGTGCTCTTGACCCTTGATTTGCTCTGCCAGATCTCTTGCTATAGCAATAGATGTGGCGACTGTCGAACAGGTAGGTCAGTACTATGCACTGAGCAGCTGTTAACTGTTTTAAATGATTAGGTAGTCATCATGTACTGGTCTGATTACAATCACAATATCTTTTTTGTGATTGTCAGGCCGGAGCCATGAGACAAAAATATTAAAACCCATTATAAACTAGGCATTTGTTGCATCCAGTGGGGACATAAATACGGATTATAATGACTTTTAATGTTTTTTTTTTCACGTTGCGTTGCATCGCGCCGCGTAAACATAAAACCATGTCTGCATTTGTGATCGGAGAAATGACAAACAAGTGCTACTCTACACTGCTCAAAACTCGCGTTTGAATCGCCAGTGGCAGATCCTTTTAAATGAAAACGTACTTACAGTCTGTGAGTCAGAACAGCCGGCATTGTAGTCTACTCTTCCAGGATCAGGAAACAGTCCTCCATAAAATGCGCTGTACACATCTGAATATTTGGGTTGAACTGTTCTGGAACACTGTTGTAAATACAACTTAACCACTGATTTCTAGTCGTGTCCTCTTTTGGAAGACCAGACAAAGTAGTTTCACACGGCGGGCCTGAGTAAGCGAGATTGTCCTCGCTGCAGCCTGTGGCACGATGACGTAGCTGGACTATATCCACTATGTAGTGGATATTTTACGCGCGTGCGCTGTAGTAGGTCTCGAATAAATTCATATTTTTATTTACATTTTTATTTTTATATGGTATAAAAATTATGTCATATTTTAGTAGGCCTATAACTTTTTTTATACTCTGTCACGTATAGCACAGAGAGTGAGAACGAAAAATAATATTTGATTCATGAACAAATTTTTGACAGAACTATCTAACTATCTTGACTATCAGAGGAAAAAATAAAGACAATAGTTACACCCCATTTTTTTCATAAAGAACAAACAAAATTGTAATTAGTAGAGTTTTATTTCTAAAACGAATCAAACTAATAAAAAATAAACATAGCTTACATACCTTTCATTCAAAACTACGCCATCGTTGCTTAAATAAAGTTTGAATACACTACTAGTTTAAAATCACAGTATACTATAATTTGTGTAAGCCTATGAAACACACCTATATCTCGTAATTACAGTTTAATTTACATTAAATACAAGCTTCAATGACAGCCCCACTTTGCGCATGCGCATTAAAATCAAATACTGCGCATGCTCATCAAACATCCAATACGTATTGGATCTGATCCAGCTACGTCATCGTGCTACAGTCTGCAGCGAGGACCTCTTGGAGTAAGCGGCGGCGGGCAGGCTTGTGACGACCCCGGGCTGGACTCCGCTTCGTCCACGGTGAAAGCCGATCTGGCGATCCACAGCGCGAAGTTGACGTATTTCCTCAGCGACCAGCACGGATCAGCTCCAGGCATGACGAAACAGATATCATCCTCTTTTGGAAGGCCAAACAAAGTAGTTTTGCTTTCACAACGAAACACACAGAAGACAAACACTCACGCGTCTTCACGACATGGCGGCAGCAACAATACTACAGTGAGAATAAAAGTTACGCCTTCTTTCTTTGCATGAACATTTGGGCGGCGTTATGCAAATCTTCCCACACAGTGACGTACAGAGGTGGGGCTTTCAAGTCACAAGCAAGTCTTCAAGTCATATCCCAAATTCTCAAAGAGTTAAAGTTAATGAGATAATTAAGTGACTAATTACATGATGATTGTGCATTAGTGATAAAAACCTGCTGTTATCAATCAACATCATTGAAGAAAAGAGAAACGCAAGAACTTCATCTGACTTTAGCCACAGCCTTGGATGAAATCAACTGAAAAAAAAAAAACACATACACGTAATGTCACAACTATTGTGGCCAAGGTTCGGTTTAGTTGGTCTCTTGGCACTTTTGCTATTAGTTTGTAAGAAATTGAAATGATGAGAGTTTTTACTATGGTGTTACCCAGCATGCTTTGCAGCATGAAACATTTTGTTGATTGTCACCATTGTTGAGATTCATATGCTGGTTATTGATGCCTGTGTGTGTCTAAATAATACTGATGTAAGAATGTGTATACGCATTGCATGGAACTAAAATACATTCACTGAGACTGATAGAGCAGCACTTTGTTTGCATGCTGTAGTTTCGCCGGACTGAATACACAAAATCTGAACACATCAATAGAAAAAATAATAATAATAATTAGACTCTAACCAAGACACTAATGGTGATTTTCTCATCATGTAAAAACAGCTAATAGCTGCATAGCACTGACTTCTCTGCTTTACAAGACCTCATGCATCATTACAGAGAGAGATACTGAGAGGCAAGGGTCAAGAGCACAACTAAAGCAAACACTGATCTCCATGATGGTGACATCATTTTAACCAATAAAACATCAGCATCTGATCCTCTGTAATTCTCAATAACAGCAGGTGTTCATCACTAATGCACAATCATCATTTAATTAGTCACTTAATTATCTCGTTAACTTTAACTCTTTGAGGACTTGGGATTTGACTTGAAGACTTAGTTGTGACTTGAAAATCCCAACTCTGCAAAAGCCTGACAAATGTCAGCACATCCAAGCAGAGGTGGACAATCCAGGGGTCAGAAAGTAAAAGTCCTGCCATATGTTTATTCCACCCATGAACTCAGCAGCTGATTTCAGCAGAGGAGGAACCAAGTCATTCCTTTCAGATCACAAACGAGTCTCAGTCAAATCCCAAGTCCTCAAAGAATTAAAGTTAATGAGATAATTAAGTGACTAATTAAATGATGATTGTGCATTAGTGATGAACACCTGCTGTTATTGAGAATTACAGAGGATCATATGTTGATGTTTTATTGGTTAAAATGATGTCACCATCATGGAGATCAGTGTTTGCTTTAGTTGGGCTCTTGACCCTTTAAAATAATACAAACTGATTTGCTTTTAAGCAATTATAATATTGTGTTATAACAAACATAAGTGCTTTTGCACAGTTCTGAATTAAAAGCTTATGGAAACAGCTTATAACTTTCTGTTTTCAAACAATACAGTGTTTCTGTATGACCAGAGACTGCAAATCTAGGACCCTATTCTTTTGTAACAGCACCACCTATCCCAATTGGATCATTACAGATGGACAACGTGGACAGCAATAAGAATGAGTAATTTCACCGATTTTCAAATAAGTTTTATTTTATAACCTTAAAACGATGCAAAGTTTATATAGCCAACGTGAGAACTGCTAAGAAATAATAATGAATTCCCAATTGCTAGTTTTATTGATTATTACGATGTTCTTAATTCGTGGCCATGATTTAATTAAGCTAAACCTTGTTGACACAATGACTACAATAAGTAAATCTAGCCAGCACATTAATTCAACTTAAAAAGATAATAAAAGCATGTTGATGTGAGATGTGTCAGATTTACCTGTAGCTTACTGTATTAGTGTGAAAACTTGTTTGATACTCATTGTTTTAGCATATTAGTTAAGTATAAATCATCTTTCATAATTAAACTGGGCTCATTGCATGGTTGCGCCACAATATGTGTTATTAGCCTGTCCCTTTGGCCGTACT
>NW_015506960.1:60732-87475 GCF_001515645.1 Sinocyclocheilus grahami
ATTGTAATATCAATTTGATTATTTTGATGGTAGCCTTTAGACAACAAGTAACTGTTGACTACATGTCAACTAGCAGTCATTAGAGTATTAGTAGACTGTATGATAAATATATGCTAACACTTGTTTTGATGGTTCCCCAAAATATATTCTACACACTATAAGCAACTTTGCAAGTACATCAACTTATTCTACCAACCCTAACCTTAACTAACCCTACTAATACTCTGAGAAGTAGTTGATGTAGTTGCAAAGTTGCTTATAGTCAATAGACTAAAGGGGACCATCAAAATAAAATGTAATCTAATAAAAAAAAACACACGTTGCATTTTTTCATTTGAAAGTATTACATCTGATCTTAAACTAGCTCACAACAAACTTAATATTAACATCACAGGAAACACTCAAAACAACACTCAACCACTCCTAACCACTCACAAGATGTAGTTATCTTAAATAAACAATGTCAAGATAATCCATTATAAATTGAGTGGATTTATTATGGTATTCATGTTATACATAATCATACTCTTAAAAGTTATAACCACAAATGCGTAAGTATTATAATGTCTTATAAATGTTATGATTATTTATGAGATGGTACAACATATTATTAAGCTTTTTTATAATGCTTTATGCTTTAATTATAATGCCTTAAGAAAACCCTTATAATGTATTATAAATACAGGCTTTATAGAAAGTGTTGCCGGATTGACAAACAACTGAGGAAAGAAGAGAGAACATTCAGTTTGTGGGTTTTGCTCTTATATACTTCAGTTTGGAGTTAGATGTGAGTAACATGATTATTCTGTTTGGTTCTCTCTCTCTCTCTACAACACCAACAGTGCATACGTGTTAAATCAGAAATATATATTACAGAGTTAAACATGTTAAAGCAAATGTTTCTTATTTAATTCTCCCTCTCTCTCTCTCTCTCTTTATCTCTCTCTCAGGAGATGAAGCCTACAGCTTTTCTGTCCATGCAGCAACTGATGGAAAAGGGGGTCTTTTTTATGATGTGGTATTATGTGTTATTGCAAAAATTAGTATATACAGTATATAAATATGCATTCTTGAATCATTCTTGTGTCTTGCCTCTCTACAAACTTTTAAATATCTGGCTGTAATTTAGTGACTGCAAATGCTGATTTCATTTGATTCCATCTTTATTATACCTGATAATGAGCTAGTTCAACTTAAGGGGGCTAATCAATATACAGTATATTTCAAGAAACTAAGACTTAAGGTACTCCACTTTTTCAGTTGTTTAAAGACAGAGATTTAAATTTAAAATGGTTAACTCAATGCAGGTATTACACACTTTGTAATTAACATTTGATGCATTTATAAATCAAAAATCACAATTGAAATAAAACAAAAATGTTCCTGAGATTCAATATGTTTAACAACATGTACAAACATTACTACAAACTAAACCACCGAGATATATCCAGCTGCAGCCCCGCAGCACACACGTTTCAAGACACACAATCCAGGTCACCCGTTTCAGGCCGGAAGTGAGGCGAACCATTTATGGTTTAGGGTGGATCTGGTCTTTTTAGAGTCACACCGTCTACAGTTTTTGTAGCGTAATGCATGTTCTTTTGTTAGATTTAATACAAGCTATTTTTGATAAGATTTATGTACAACCTTTAATAACAATACCTGAAATACAAAAACATAATATCATTTGATGATTTATTCATGTTCATTTTGATCAATGTATTTAACAAATGTAACATCATGAATTTTGATAGGAGTCATATGCACAACCTTTACTAACAATACCTGAAATACAAAAACATAATATCATTTGATGATTTATTCATGTTCATTTTGATCAATGTAGTTAATGACTGTAACACCATAGCTTATGTTTCGCAAATAAATCCTATCAAAATATGATTATTATAATTTTGATCAATTAATGAATGTAACCATGTTGCATACTGAATTTTATTTGACGGCTGGTTATTATGAGGTAATATTTAGTTCATGTTCATTTTCAACAAATAGTCAAGTAGTCTTTTATTGTCAATTCAACCATATACAGTACACTACACAGTAAAACAAAACAATGTTCCTCTAGGACCAAGGTGCTATGCAGAACGACATATATTAAAAACAATATTGATAACACAAGACCGATAACAACATAAATTAACATCAAAACAAAAAACCAATACAAGAATTCAGAAACATAAAGCACTAAAACCTTAAATAAAGTGCACATGTTTTGAGCGTTTAGTGCAAACAATACAGGACAATGGGGCAATAAACAGTGGCATTTCAACACCAACCAGTGCAGTAAATGTGTGATATTGCACAAATTTAGCATCTAATATAAACACCGTATATAGACATATGTAGACATTTGTTGTGTAGCAGCGATATATAGTTCAAAAAGTAATTTTTGCAATTTGAGCAAACTGTTTCAATGAATTAATGTCAAATATACATTTTTATTTTAAAATAAACATTAAAAAGTGCTATGTTCTTCTCAAATAAAAAGCATTTCAACAAAAAAATTAAATAATGAAGTAAAATTATAATTTAAAACTTAAATATGTATAATTGTAATTATAAACAATTATAGCAAATAATTATCAACTTTTGAACTTATTAATATCATTATCATTAATATTATTATCACTCATGACAAGAAGAGTTCATTTTGGTCCTCTGTTTTCATTACACTTAATCAAAAAAATCTCCATATCTTCAGTGAGCAAAAACGTAACTTAATGGGTCTCTGTTTAATAAATAAATTCAAAACATAAAGTGGCCTCATCACAAAGCCCATTTCCAACACCCAATCTAAAACGTAATTGAACTGTCAACAGAAAAATACTGAAAACAATAAAAGATTACAACAATTTTAACCTGCAGTAGTAAAATGTGAAAGACGTGCAAATAATTGAGATTTACAAGAAACCGTTTAACTTAATATATGAATTAATAGTTCACCACATAATGAGAACATTACAGGTGTCCCACCATGTTCTCCGCCATGTTGTTATGATTTAATTACCCCGCCCACCACTTCCGGCCTAGATCGGGTGGTCTGGATCGTGTGGCCTGAAACCTGTGGGTCTGCGGGGCTGCAGCTGGATACTATTGGAACCACCGGGGTCCTAGAAATGCGGTCCTGAAACTGCAGCCTCCGCTATATTATCCAATTCGGTAGGTGACGCTGTTACAAAAGCATAGGGTCCTAGATCTGCGGTCCTAGAACTGCAGCCTCCGGTTGTTCTCCCTCTGCTGAGAATCATATGATAAGTGTTCATGTCTAAAAGCCTGAGTCAATACTATTCTTTTTTTTTTTTCAATATTGAATTACGGTGGCATTTGTTTAATCTGATTTTAATTTTTTTGCTCTTCAGTAATAGCTGAATGTCCGTCAATAAACCTACCATAGAGATCACTTCATGATGTTCATTAATCATGAGTTACAGGCCGAAAACAAGCTCATCAGCTACTTCAAGGTTTGATTCAGCAATGCATAAATGTTTGCTGTGAAACAATACTGTAATCGCTTAGAAACAAATTACTTTGAATTCCTAAAAGGGTCAAGAGACAAACTAAATCAAACCTTGACCACAATTATGGTGGCACGTTTTTTTTCCCTTTTCTTTTCTTTTCTTTTCTTTTCTTTAGCAAAGAAACATCAACATCTAAACCTCTGTTAATTCCCAGTAAGAGATTCTTAAGACATAAAATAAAGTCAGTCTGGTTAGTAATGAGTGAAGCTGGTGATGCTGTTTGTGGAGTTGTTTAATCAGATCAGATGTAGTTCTTGTGTTTCTCTTTTCTTCAGTGATGTTGATTGTTAACAGCAGCTGTTCATCACTAATGCTCAATCATCATTTAATTAGTCACTTAATTATCTCATTAACTTTAACTCTTTGAGGACTTGGGATTTGACTCGAGACTCGTTTGTGACTTGAAAGTAATGACATGGTACCTCCTCTGCTGAAATCAGCTGCTGAGTTCATGGGTGGAATAAACATATGGCAGGACTTTTACTTTCTGACCCCTGGATTGTCCGCCTCTGCTTGAAAGTTCCAACTCTGTCTAAGACGATAACAAGGAGAAATTGCATTTGTGCTTTAAACAGTTTTTAAAAATATGTAGATAAATGTGTATAAATATGTTTGAAATGTGATCATTGCATTCTTTTGATATATTGGCGTGTGTTCTGTCTTTGTGTATAAATTTGAATATTAATTTGAATTTGAGCTGGAAGAGACAGAAATGTGTTTCATATGTTTCCTCATTAGATGAGCAGATAAATATCCTATAAAATTCTGAGTCATATTTTTGTCAGTCTAGTTGGGTGCAGATCATGACAAGTAAACTTGTATCAGGTGAGATATGCTTTACATGCTAAGATAATAATTAAATGCTTTAATGATAACTATCAAATCAATCCATTATTGCAGCTTTGTCTTAAATAGCTGTTTGCGATACTGAACGTGTTCCCTGCTTTTTAGGCTAAACATTGAAATCCTCAATTAAACTTTCATTTTTAGATCATCTAAATCTCTGATATTCATCCTGAAAAATATACTTTATCATGTGTTCTGAGTTGTGATTTATGTGTAATAAGGGCATTAACAAAATCAGAGGGCTGTTCAAGCTTGAGGTAACAGTGAGGTAAAATAGAACTGAATTCAGTGTCTTACTTGCTGTTTCTTTATGATTAATTCAGAAATGTTCTAGCAATTTCTGAGCAAAAACTGTTTATTTATTTGTTTGTTTATGTATTTATTTATCCCCCCCAGGGAAGCAAACAATTGTGTAGGCTCCCAATAGCACTGTGTGAGGCAAATGTGTAAATCTTGTAATCCAGTGTTGGTTTTTAGTAAGTGTTTGTGCTCATTTTGATTAAAATGTCAGTGTTTACACTCATGCCGTGTTACTACATTCCCCGCTCTCCTCATTACAGCTATGTTTTGCTTTGTCTCTTAATTTATTTCAGAAAATCAATGCGTGCCCTAGTGAAAAATAAATATACTTAATTGTTTTTAAAATATATTTATTTCATGATAAGCAGTGTTGGGGAAAGTTACTTTTAAAAGTAATGCATTACAATACTGCGTTACTCCCTAAAAAAGTAACTAATTACGTTACTAAGTTACTTTTTATGAAAAGTAATGCGTTATATTACTTTTGCATTACTTTCACGTTACTTTTTAAATATGAGCAGGGCTTGATTGTTTTTAATATAAGAAGTTCTATTTATAGCAAATATAAAAGCCTTCACACCTAAAAGTGTAATGAATAAACCTCAGGCTGAAGCAAAAGTAAATTCACGTCTGTACAGAAGAACGCAGGAGAAGAAACACTCTTCAGCAATAAAAAACAAAAACAATGAAGCACAATTGTTAGTTTATCTAAAGTCAGTTTTGCTTATTAGTACGGTTGAACTGGATCATCAAAGGTCAGCAGCAAAGACATTGGTTAATAAAATGGGATTAGATACATTTGTGTTATTTAACATATTTAATTATTGCAGGTTTGCGTCATATTCTGAGTTTGCATTTCACTGTTTTAATTCATTTTGATGAATACTAAATCTGTTTTTTGTGAGTGGGATGAATTAATGCACATTGACATTTAGTCTAGAACTACAGTAACATCATGTTCACGCAACGCCTCTGTACTCCCGATTTCTCCGAGTATGGGGACAGGAGACTTGTCAGTCAATAAATGGGAAAACAAATTAACTGGCGTTACTTTTTTGAAAAAGTAACTCAGATATTTTCTTGTAAATTAAAAAAGTAATGCATTACTTTACTAGTTACTTGAGAAAAGTAATCTGATTACGTAGCTCGCGTTACTTGTAATACATTACCCACAACACTGATGACAAATCAGAGGTGGGACTTTCAAGTCACAAGCAAGTCTTCAAATCAAATCCCAAGTCCTCAAAGAGTTAAAGTTAATGAGATAATTAAGTGACTAATTAAATGATGATTGTGCATTAGTGATGAACACCTGCTGTTATTGAGAATTACAGAGGATCAGCTGTTGGTTTTATTGGTTAAAATTATGTCACCATCATGAAGTTCAGTGTTTGCTTTAGTTGGGCTCTTGACCCTTGACTCTTGTATTAAGTTTTTCTCTTTAAGACTGTATGAGGTGTTATGATGCAGAGACAACAGTGCTCTGCAGTGAGCTGCTGTCAGTTGGTAATACATGCTGAGAAGAAAAACATGAGCTGGCCTGATTAGAATCAAAATAATTATCTTATTCTGTTTTTAAGTTTAGATTATGCATAATTGGCCCTTTCAAAACTACAGCAGGCAATAAAAGTGATGCTCTAATAGTTGGAGTGAATGTATTTTAAATCTATGCCATGCATATACACATTTTTACGCCAGTAGTATTTAGACACACACAGACATTAATAACCAGCATATGAATCTCAATAATGTTGACAATCAACAAAATGCTTCATGCTGCAATGCATGCTGGGTAACACCATAGTAAAAACTCCCATCATGCACTGCAGCATGAATAATTATTCTCACCACTGTTGAGGATCATATGATAAGTGTTAATTTCTAAAAGCCTGACATTACTTTTTTTTTCAGTATCAAAGCATTATTGAAGCAGTTGTTTAGTGAGATTTATTTTTTTTTAGTTCAGTATAGTGATGGAAATTTTGATTTGTTCATTTTCAGTTCGTTCACCAAAATTATTTGTTCAGATTCGTTCACTGATTCGTTCAGTGACCATTTCTTCATATTATATAAATACGCCAGCAGGTGGCGAAAAAGAGTGGCTTATCTGTTGTGTCTTAAGTCAGCGAACGTATTCACTTATTACAAAAATTTTTTTGGCTTTATTAAAATGTGTGCATAATCTACTCATTAAATAAAGTCGAAATAAGTTGTTCAGATGACCAAAGCACAAGGTTTTCTTGCATATTTAACATTTTAATTGTTTGGTCAGACATTTAAACATTCATAAATCGGGCATTAAACGTTGAGTTATGTTCTGTATGTTAAATATGAATATATAAACAAGGTTATTTGCACAGTACCTATAACTGCGCTTTGCATCCACTTTCTGCTGATTGCTGATCGAGACTGACATGCTTAATGGCCGACTGACCCAGTACACTCTCATTCATTTCGTTCACGAACGACATGTACCAGTTCTTTCAACTCACGAAAGACATGTACCAGTTCTTTCAACTCACGAACGGCATGTACCAGTTCTTTCAACTCACGAACGACATGTACCAGTTCTTTCAACTCACGAACGACATGTACCAGTTCTTTCAACTCACGAACGACATGTACCAGTTCTTTCAACTCACGAACGAGAAGATCTCTCTCGTTGAGACTCAAAAGAAACTCGCTCGTTCAGTGAAGGGCGTATTTGTTCACTACATTCAACAAGTCAAGTCACATCTCATACTCAAAGGCTATTGGCTCGAGGTTTAGTCATTCTTTGACAGGATGAATCAGTCCACAGAGCTACCCGGTTCACTGATCTGCGCATGTGCTGCCAATAGCGCCGCGCTGCTGTGGAGGGAGGAATTTCAGTGAACAAGAAATATGAGTCAATGGACTACGTGAACGAGAACGATTCGTTCACCAAAAAGATTTGTTCAAAAAGAACAATTCATTCACGAACGTAACATCACTAGTTCAGTAATAGTTGAAGGGCAGTCAATAAACTTCACTTATATAAGTTAATTCATCATGAGTTATATGCAGAAAGTGTAAGCTCATCTGCTACTTCGAGGTTTTGATTCATCAATACATGAACGTTTGCTCTGAAACAACATTGCAATTGCTTAAAAACAAATAATTTTGGAATTAATAAAAGTGTCAAGAGACCAACTAAACGAGTTTCTTTTGAGTCTGAACGAGATCGAGGTATCTTCTCGTTCATGAACGAAATGACCGAACTGGTACATATCTCGTTCGTGAACAAAATTAATGAGAGTGTACCTGGTCAGTCGGCCATTAAGCATGTCAGTCTCGAACAGCAATCAGCATATGCAAAGTGCAGTTATAGGTACTGTGGACATACGCGTGTTTATATATTCATGTTTAGCATACAGAACATAACTCAATGTTTAATCCCCACTTTATGAATGTGTAATTGTCTGACCAAACAATTAAAATGTTAATTATGCAAGAAAACCTTGTGTTTTGGTCATCTGAACAACTTACTTAGACTTTATTTATTTAATGAGCACACATTTTAAATTAATCAGTTCTTGTAACATGTGAATGCACTCGTTAACTTAAACTGCTGGCATCTTTATGTAATATGAAAAAATGGTCATTGAACAAATCTCTTAATAAAGTCCAAACTTCCGTTCACTAATTTAAAAAGAACCTAAAATGTGGCACACACTGACACCAAGAACCAGCGTAGGAATCTCAAGAACAGTGACAAACAGCATATTCAGATAAAGAGACCTTTTGTGAGCATCACAAAACAAGCTACTAAAAAAAAAAAATCACATAAAAACAGCAAAAATAAAAGACAATAGTAAGAACAAATACAAGACAATTCAGCTTATAATTAATTCATGCCGCAATGCATGATGGGAGCCATGGATGAGTTTTGATTGGTGGCACCCAGATTGCACTGCAACATGCTTTTTGATGGTCACCATTGTTGAGGCTTTCAATAGTAAAAATTATTAAAAATCTATTTCTGATTATGCTGAAAATTCCCGATCTTCTACTGCACAATCACAGCATGTCTGTAATCGATAAGGTAAATCCAATTTAGAAGTTTTGGTCAAACAGTGATGATGTCAAAACATAAACACCACCTGAACTAATTTTGTCTTGGGTTTTTTAGCTGCTATAATTCAGCTCTAGCAACCAAAATAAATTGCTTTAAAAATTGAGGGTCAAGAGCCCAACTAAAGTAATGGTGACCTCATTTTTTATTATTTTCCTTCAGTGATTCTTTGTTAACATCAGGTGTCATCAATAACCAGGTTTTGGGGGCTTGAAAACAATGCCTACATCATCTCCATACAATCAACAAAAATGTGGATTTGTGAAAAAGCTGACATCATGTTCATGCGTATAATGTTTTTGCAGGGTGTTTGTTGATCGCCAACTACTGGCCTGGCATGCATAACATAGTATTCATTAGCATAGTGTTTTTTTTTTATTATTATTATTTTTTTTTTGTCCAATGAAACCAATATTTTTGTTTGAATTTAACTTTTTTTCATGCTATTTTACTCATTTTGAATGGTTAATTGTTAGCATTTCATTTGATTAATTCTAATTAATTCTAATGTGTTGAATTCATTAATAATATTGTTTGTAATATTTTGAAACAAATATAGTGAATCATTTGCAAATTATCATAAAATAATTCATAATGATGCAGTACTTTGTATAGTTGTGAACTTTACCTTTTCAATAATTTAATCACACTTCAAATAGTGCTTTTCACAATTGTGCATGGCTGCAAAGCAGCTTTACATACATATGTGACCCTGGACCAAAAAAAAAAACATTCTTAAGTAGCACGGGCATATTTGCAATAGCCAAAAATACATTGTTTTGGTATATTCAATGAAGATATTTTGTAAATTTCCTAATGTGAATATATATAATCTTCATTTTGATTAGTAATAATATGCATTGCTAAGGACCTTATTTGGACAAAATTCTCCAAAAATTTGCACCCTCAGATTCCCAAATAGTTGTATCTCGCCAGATATTGTCCTATACCAACAAACCATATATTAATGGAAAGGTTATTTATTCAGATGATGTACACGCCTCAATTTAAAAAAAAAATACCAACACTCTCAAAAAGGATGTTAATAACACTTTTTTTTTTGTTATGGCCATTTTAACACATTGTGTAATTTTAAGTTAAAGAAAGAGAAAGAAAAAGAAACAACACAGTTTGTCCAACACAATATGTGTTAACTGTCACTCAGCAAGCCATTAACCAAATTCGTGCCTCTTTTTTCATTGGTGGATGGCATGGATGCACTCATGTCAGAAACATGGATTTCCCCACAAGAAATGTAATGTTCCCTGAGCATTCTCAGAATGTCCCGCTGGTGTCAATGATGTTTCCAGAACGTTTCCCGAGATGCTCATGATGTGGAGCTCTTTAAAGGGTTGGGGGACGTTATTTGGAGGACCTTCGGGGATTAACACTGCTCAGTTTATTTGGTCCCACTCTACAGTGTGTTAAAGTAACACTGAAGCAGAGCTGAAATAAATGAGAATGTTAACAAGCAGAATTACTGACGGAAAGAGAGAGAGACGAACAGAAACGCAACAACAACTGACTTCCAGTCACAGCCTTAGATGAAATCAACTCAAAATAAAACGCGTGAAATCTCTGAAGATCTCAGTAGAGGAGGATTAAACAACTCCAAAAAACAGTATCACCAGCTCCACTTATTACTAACCAGACTGACTTCATTTCTGTCATACAAAAGTTCTTAATGAGAATTAACAGAGGTTTAGATGTTGGTTTCATTTCGCAAAACGTCATCATCACCATCGCTGTGGTCAGTGTTTGCTTTAGTTGAGCTCTCAACTTTTTTTTGCTTTTTTTTCTGGCTGTCATAAATGTATGTTTCCCGAGAACATTATTATAACAAAAAAAACAGAAGATAATGTGATTTGGTGATGTTGACTACTTGATGCTGAAAACAATTATCATGAAGTGTCTTGATTTTCTAGTGGTTTTATTTTGCACTGTTGAACATAGAAGTGCTTTATTTCTGCAGGTTGAATTTTAACAGTGTTTTTTTGTTTGTTTTGAACAGTTTTTAGTCGTCACCATTTTCATTTTGCCATTTGCATTTATACTTTTGTACACACATTTTTCTTTTCAAGCACACGTTAAAACAAGCCAGGGTAGCTAAAATAAATACACATGGTTTAAAATCAAAATACAATCTTTGTTAAAAAGCAAACAATTAAAACCATTGTGTGACAGAGTGGTGAGGGTGCATCTACGGGCGGCCAGGGTCATTGGCGGCCGGGACATTTTCCGTGCGACCCCGTCTGAATATCATCGTCCGGTACCCCTGCAGCATTGATGTTACCTTTAGCTCGCATGCATGGAGGGGTACCGTAACGCGCTTCCACACCAGCAGGTTTCTGGTGGCCCAGATGGCATCCTTGATGACGTTAAGGGTGAGCCAGTGCGAGGTGAATTCCTGTGCTGTCAAGTCCTTCAAGCCCTGGCCCACCCCAACAAGAGGTCCTCGCTGCAGCTTGTAGCACGATGATGCAGCTGGGTCAGATCCAATATGTATTGGATGTTTGACGAGCATGCGCAGTATTTGATTTTAATTTGCATGCACAAAGTGGGGCTGTCATTGAAGCTAGTATTTAATGTAAATTAAACCATTTCATAGGTTTACACAAATTATATTATACTGTGATTTTAATCTAGTGTATGCAAACTTTAAGCAACGATGGCTTAGTTTTGAATGAAAGAGTTTGGTATGTAAGCCATGTTTATTTTTTATTAGTTTGATTCGTTTTTAGAAATAAAACTCTAATTACAATTTTGTTTGTTCTTTATGAAAAAAATGGGGTGTAACTGTTGTCTTAATTTTTTTCTCTGATAGTCAAGATAGTTAAGTCAGAAATTTGTTCATGAATCAAATATAATTATTCCTTTTCTGATACGATTGAGAGTGCATGTAAACACTCGATCGGATTGAACCCCGAAACAGAAAGAACTGCACATGTGCAATGACGCAGAAATAGCATAATGACGTGTGACGTGCGGAACGAGCGGTTCTTCCTTTTGAATAAAGTGTTGTATAAATGCGTGTCCTGTCATTATAAAATTCTCCTCTCACTCAGCAACTGTGGATTCTCATCCACAGGCAACCCTTTATGGGTGCAGGGAGGGGCATTTTTACTGCATGATAAATATGAGCAGCACAGCACAGCGGTTTATATGTATATTTACCCATAAATGGATAAATATTAATTCTGCTGTTAAAAACAAATAAAGAAACCATGTAGGAGAGTGGTTATTATGTGCACACAATGAGAAACTCTATATTTGTGCAGTGTGTTACCCTCAACACTGGTAATAATAGAATCAATTTATCCTTTATTTATTTATGCTTTGACAATAAATGACTCATACTCTCTGCATGTATAACTCATTTTTAACATTTGAATTCATAAATGCAATGGAAATGTCTTGAGACTAGAGGAAACAAACTGAAATCAAATTGTTTTGTCTCCCCCACCCCGGCTCGGCTCATACCAGACACCAGACTGTCAAAACTGACAATGGCTTCCTTTCACACAGGTTAGTATGTATGTATGTGTGTATGTATTGATTGATTGACATGATGAGTACGTAAAGGTTGGTTCACACTGACCCAAAAACATGTATGACAAAAACTGTGGAAAGATGATGAATGTAGTTCTCAGTTCAATGCACTCAATTTTCATTTGTTTTTATGGATCATTTTATGGATTTTATTTCTTCATATTTAATGGCAGGTTTTATAAGAGTGCCGATCTCTGTTATGCTGTGTAAGTATAAACTTTGAGTTTTGTTTGTTGCTTTTTTGTTAAAAATGAATGTACTGCTTTATGTTTTGATCAGTTTCACAAACATTTGTATGTTGATCCTGTTTGGAAGGAGAAACCTGAATATTTAACATGTAAATTATGCTACTTGAGTTGCATGTTCGACTTACAGTAACTGACATTTTTTTCTGGTCATCTCTTTCTCATCTTCCTCCATTACTAAACAGACAGCAGTCAGTTCATTCAGTGACAGCTGCTGGACTATATTTGCCCTATTTGTTCTGATTTGAACTGCTATTTCTTTCTTCACTGTTCTTGAATCTTCAGTCGATTGAACCCTGTCAAATTCATTCAGATTTTCTTCTTCTCCTTGTCAGTGGGTTATTTTTCAGCTCTGCATGTGTTTGATTACATTTGTTTGGCTGGACCCAAACCACAAATTTCCTGCAGTCACTAACACATTTTTGCAAGTTAGGGTCAATTTGGGCTAAATTCTCAGGTTTAATTTTCCTTGAAACTTAACATCTTAAAACAAAATGAATAACTCTTAAAGTTCCCATGCAGTCACTAATTTAATCTCTTAAAGCCATCTTTGATAATAAAAATGACTTAATTTTGTTCCACTGTGAAAAATTGCACAGTAAAATAAAGGTAATCTACTGGCAGCTGTGGTTGCCAGCATTGTACTGTTAATTTACAGCTTTCTACTGTTAATTTACAGCTCTTCATTTTTACAGTATGTTACTGTTATTATACAATGTGGCAACGCATTTTGTTTTGGAAACCGATTGCTTCAAACCATTTGAGTAAAAAAAAAAAAAAAAAAAAAAAAAGTGTTTATATGCTGTTAGTACTGGGAACTTATTTCATTTTTTAGTCCACTAAGAGCAGAGGTATACAATCCAGGAAAAAAAAAGGGTTTATATGCTGTTAGTACTGGGAACTTATTTCATTTTTTAGTCCACTAAGAGCAGAGGTATACAATCCAGGTTCAGAAAGTAAAAGTCCTCCACAGTATTTTGTTCTAATCACCTGGATTTGCTAATTAGCACAGTTTTTCAGCCAGGAGATCAGAGAAGGGACCAAATCATTCCTTTCAAGTTTCGAGTCAAATTCCAAGTCCTCAAAGAGTTAAAGTTAATGAGATAATTATGTGATTAATTAAGTGCTGATTGATCATTAGTGATGAACAGCTGCTGTTAACAATCAACAACATTGAAGAAAAGTGAAACAAGAACTACATCTGACTTCAGCCACAGCCTTAGATAAAATTTAGATTAAAAAAAAAAAAACATGAAATCTCTGACTTTATCTTATGTCTGCACATTTTCTTATTGAGATTTAACAGAGGTTTTGATGTTGCTGTTTTATTGGTTAAGAAAAAAAAAACGTGCCACCATAATTGTGGTCAAGGTTTGCTTTAGTTTGTGTCTTTACCCTTTTAGTAATTCAAAGTAATTTGCTTCTAAGCGATTGCAATATTGTTTCACAGCAAACATTTATGCACTACTGAATCAAAAGTTTGAAGTAGCAGATTAATGTATGCTTTCTGCTTATAACTCATTATGAAAATACATTATGAACTGGTTTCTCTCTTTGGTTTATTGACTGACGTTCAGCAATTACAAAACTGCAAAAAAAAAAATAATAATTTCCATGAACATTAATATTTTAGTGAAATTAACTTTTGTTTGGTAAATCTGACTGTTACGTTTTAAAGTATATTGCTGTTTTTTCCTTGAATTAATGTTAATCTACTAGTAGCTCCAGCATGGAGTTTTGCTGTTTACTGTTAAATTACTTTTCATGCGATTTTTTTTTTTCATCTTACACTGTAAAAAATTGCTGTAAAAAACAGCAATATTCTGACAGTGGCATACTGCTTTTTAATTAAAACAGTAAAATCATGTAGAAAACAATGTGTTTTGGGTAATATTTGTTGTTTTCGAGAAAGTAGCCTTCTGCAGTCCTGTAAAGTAACAGCGCTCAGATTCATCATTCAGCCAATGATGAACAGCTGCTGTTAACAAGCAGATTCACTTAAGAAAAGAGCAAGAAATGAAACCTGAATTGACATACAGCCACAACCTTAGATGAAATCAACTCAAATAAAACAGCAGAGGAGGATTAAACAACTCCACAAACAGCATTACCAGATTCACACATTGCAATCTGATTTTATTTCTGTCATCTACACAAATTTTTTGAGAATTAAGAGGTTTAGATGTTTTATTGAAAATGTTTCATTTGACCTCACCATTATGGCGATTAGTGTTTGCTTTAGTTGGGTTCTTGACCCTTCACTTTTTAATCTAATTTTTTTGGGGTTTTATAGCTGTGTTTCTAAAGCTGTGGTTTTGATTAATTATTCATGATTATGTAATCCTCATCATCTATTGGTCTGATTCACTGATCTCTTTCAGTGAGATTTTCTTTCTTTATTATTGTTAGTTTCAGGTTAGTTACTATAACTTCATGACTCTGCTCCTCGAGATGACAAACTATTAGGAAAAATTAAAAAAATAAAAACCATTGTGTGCACAGAACCTTTAATAGTACTGCATTATTTAGACACACAGACATCAAGAATCAGCACATGAATCTCAACAATGGTGACAATCAAAAGCTTCATGCTGCAATGCATGCTGGGTACCAGCACAGTACACAACTCAATTAATTAAATGATTGTGCATCAGTGATGAACACCTGTGGTTAACAATCAACATTGAAGAAAAGAGAAACACAAGAACTACATCTGACTTCAGCCGCAGCCTTGGATGAAATTAACAGAAAAAAAAATAAAATAAATAAAAAACACGATGCCACCATAATTGTGGTCAAGGTTTGCTTTAGTTGATCTCTTAACCCTTTTACTGTTGAATCTATTTGTTGCATGAACTGCTGCAAACTTCTACAAAGGATTGCGGTTCTAGCAACAAAGTTACTTGCTGGACTTCTAAAACAGGCAAAACACTCAGCAGACCGTTATCGTGGACCCCCTCAGCATACAGCCGGTGAGTCCCATGAATCTATTGAATCTCAACAGTTTATAGCAAGTGTAGAGCAATAAGCCGAAACTGATTGTCACACTAATCGATAACACAAACAGGGAGCAAAACCCAAAGGCAGTAGAGACATCAGATTGTCACAAGTATCTCATATTGCTGCTGTAACATCCTCTACCCCAGATATGGCTATGAGAAGGCTTGCAAACACTGGTATTCTACCACACCCTATACATATTGAGAACAGATTTGAAGCATTAATGAATGCGGGTGAGGAATCCCCAAATGTGATTAAACATGGATCGGATGAGCCAGCTGCTAACATCGCTACTAACAGGTGCTAAAGGTCAAGCACACATTCGGCATTCAGCTCAGAGCGCAGCCGAGCCCAGGACACTGATAGTGGGTGACTCCATTTTCAGAAACCTCAATAGCATAAATTCAACAACATGCTGCTTTCCTCAAGCAACAGTTTCTGATATGAACAAGGAACTTTGGAAAACTCTGATGAAGCACAAGACCGAATCATCATCCATGTGGGGAAGAATGACATTCGGAAAGAGCAGTCAGAACTCCTTAAGAAGGACTCAGTGAACTCTTTGAAACACTTTGAAGACTTAAAGTTCAGTCGTTCATCAGTGGACCACTCCCAGCAAGGGGAATTAATATGTTTTCACGTTAGCTTGGGCTGAACACATGGCTACAAAGAATCTGCGAATCTTTCATCGACAACTTCAATCTTTTCTGGGGCCATAGACAACTGTTTAAACTGGATGGCCTCCACCCAAACAAACTTGGCGCAAGAGTGCTAAAGGACAACATCTACTTCTCCCTCCATCATCCTTCAGTAGTGTGTGCGCCAAACTTCTCAACCTGAATGGCACACACACACACCTGGACCGAGTATGAGTGAAGACAGAACTTCATATCAGCTTCCGAGTCACCATGTGGTTGACACATCCCACAAGGACATTGAAAACACCATGCAGCCACAACAAGCACTGCGCATGGAAACTACCTCGCCTGAGCTCTGCCCACAGAGCACATCACAGACGGACTGTGACGCATCAGAACAGCTCCAAGACTCAGCACCCAAGGACGACTTTCTGGAAAACAGCCAGGGAAGCCAGGACAACACCAGAGCCACAGCTCTGCTCACCAGACACATTATCCCTCTCTCCAGCATCTCCACTTCTAAGCTTCTCACTTAAAACGGAAGAACTGGTTTATGCTGGGACCAAACTCTCCCACGCTTTCGCTGCAAGCCCCCAGATAACAACTAAAAAAAACGGCGGGCCCCACAACCACCAACGCCTGTGGGCCCAGCTCGTCGTCCTCCTCCTGTGAGAGCTCTCCGGCCACTGCCACAACGCCAGGGCCCAAACCCTCCATCTGCTGTAGGTGAACCAAAAACAACTGAAAACAGCTCTCAGTGATATGTGTCGGGTCCCTGCAATGATAGCAGCAACATTCACAAATGTTTACAGAACAAGCGGGAACCCAGTGTGCCTGTAGTTTTCTCTATTTCTGTTTTATCACGTGATAGAAAGTCTAAGGCCTTCTCAAGCCGTACAGCTGACTCATCTAATCTGCGGCCTGTTATGCTTCAAACTAATATTGCTGTTGAGACAAAATGCAATGCCATCAAGTTAGCATTTTTAAACATTCGCTCACTAAAAAATAAATCATTTCTAATCAATGACTTAACCACAAACAACCTGGATTTCATGTTTCTAAATGAAACATATGCTGGAAGACAGCTGAAGTGCAACGGTCCTCAATGAAACAGCCCCTCCTACACTGTTAAAAATTGCTGTAAAAAAAACTGGCCAAATTTTTACAGTAACATGTGGTTTTCCAGCATTCTGGGTAATATTTGTCATTTTCGAGAAAGTAACCTGCTGCTATATATATATCGTGAATTAAGAACGTTCAAAGTTGACACTCAGAGGCTGCGTTTCAAATCACACCCTACACCCTCATTCACTATTCCCTGCATGAGTTTACTAATACAGTCCTCCTGACAGAGAGAATGAACACTAATGAGTGAATTCAGACACTGATGAACAGCTGCTGTTAAAGGGTTAGTTTACCCAAAAATGAAAATTAGGCTGCCTTTTACCCACCCCTCGAGGCATCCTAGGTGTATATGATTTATCCAGTTGGAGTTAAATGAAAAATGATCTTTAATCTTTCAAGCTCTATCATTGCAGTCAGCAGGTATTGCATGGCTTCAGTTCAAAAGAAAATAAAAGTCCCATATTGTCAAAACTGAAATTTCCTGGCTTTTTTGTAATAACTGAGGTCTAGGGGCTATGTAACTAACATACAAGTTTCAGTCCACAGTAAAATGCACACAACCTGCATAAAATAGCTGTGACTTTTCACAAACCGTTGTGACTTCCATAAAAAGTTGACATCAGAACTAAACAGTCACCACCTTCAATCAACACCCACAGTCCCACTCTGTTTGCCAAACCCCCAGACAACATCACATCCATGCCATTGCTGAGCAACGGCAACATGTCGAAAATGTTAACATTAACCACGAAACTAGATCGGCCGACCTGTAACATTCAGAGGTGTAAAATCCAGGTTCAGAAAGTAAAAGTCCTCCACAGTATTTTGTTCAAATCACCTGGATTTGCTAATTAGCACAGTTTTTCAGCCAGGAGATCAGAGAAGGGACCAAATCATTCCTTTCAAGTCACAAGCAAGTCTCGAGTCAAATCCCAAGTCCTCAAAGAGTTAAAGTTAATGAGATAATTAAGTGACTAATTAAATGATGATTGAGCATTAGTGATGAACAGCTGCTGTTAACAAGCAGAATCACTGAAGAAAAGAGAAACACAAGCACTACAACTGACTTCAGCCACAGCCTTGGATGAAATCAACTGAAGAAAAAAAAAATAATTCTCTCAAGATCCGTTTAAACAACTCCACAAACAGCATCACCAGCTTCACTCATTACTAACCAGACTGACTTTATTTTATGTCTGCAGAATCTCTTACTGGGAATTAACAGAGGTTTAGATGTTCTTGGTTTTTTTGGTCAAGAAAAGAAAAAAAAAAAAAAAAAAAAAAAAAAAAAAAACAATTGTGGTCAAGGTTTGATTAAGTTGGTCTCTTGACCCTTTTAAAAATTCAAAAATAATCTGCTTCTAAGTGTGATCGCGACCTGCTCGGATTATACCCCAGATAAACACCCAAATTTATAAGCCTCCCGGTAGCAGGCTTTCAAATAAATGAAAAGGACAAGCAGAAACAATGCCACAGGATCACAAGTTTACTCATCAAGCACTACTAAAAATATTGAGCTCAACATTCATAAGAAAAGACACTTCACACTTTAAAAGTCAACTACTTGGCTTAAGTCAAACTAGCATTCATTGGCATTGGTAGTGGAGATGTCCAAATACCTTGCTTATGGGGCACCAAAGAGACACTGTATAACCAGCCCAATGGCTTTGGTTTAGTACGACCAAATGAACCGGCCACCCCTATACTCACAAAAAAACAATAAAATGACAATGACAAATAATAGCAATGAACAAAACAAACCAAAGAAACAGACCAAAAAAAAAATTTAAAAGGCGGTTACTTTCTTTGATGTTATACCGTTACACCAAACATTAGATACAGCTCAAATCACGAACCAAGAGAGTTAAGAAAAATAATACAATTTAAACAATCCAAACCAACCAATCAACAAAATTAATACATTCACTACTTCAAACCAACACAACATACACCATCAGAAAAGGTAAAAGCAAAATCAAAAGAAAATCACCCCAAAATAAACCATACATTATCAGTCCCTTAACTGAGCAATATCAATGTAAGGCGAGACAATGAAATAATATCCAACCAACCCCAATAACAAAATTCAAACAAACACCCAAATAAGAATACAATAAACAAACCAAACAATAACAAAACAAATAAACTTAAATCCAACTCAAAGGCGCGCGCGCTCACACACACACACACACACAATTTAACAAGACACACACGCAACAGTCGAACAACACAAATCAATATACTGGCAACCGACCAGCAGGTGACAGCGGACCAAGAGGCAACTGTCTTGCGTCTCCAAGGCAAGCGATGTACAGAAAATAGCGAACTGAAGGCGTTCAAAGCAACAGCGCGCAAGCAACGATCCGGCGTCCCAAAACTGGAACCGGTATATAAGCCACAACAAAGCAGCAGCTGACGACTTATACTCACTAACAATGCCTGGACACACACGACTAATCTTTCCAGAGGAGTGAGGAAAATACACGACCCACACAACAGGTCACATCAGTGCAATGCCACGAGGAAATTGAAATCTCACCTGTGTTTATATAATTAGGTGATTACCTGACGTACCAACCCACCACGCACCATTCTTAAAGGGGCCGTGCTACTACATAAGCAATTGCAATATTGTTTTCACAGCAAACATTTGTGCATTGCTGAATCAAACCTTGAAATAGCAGATGAGCCTGTTTTCGGCCTGTGACTCATGATTAACGAACATCATGAAGTGATCTCTCTCTCTTGGGTTCTTGACAGACATTCAGCTATTACTGAAGAGCAACAAAAAAAATCAGACTAAACAAATGCCACCGTAATGCTTCAATATTTAGGTGGAAAAAAAAGAAAAAAAAGAATAGTATTAGATCAGGCTTTTAGACATGAACACGTATCATATGATCCTGAACGATGGTGAAAATAATTTGATTCCCATGATGGGAGTTTTTACTATGGAATTACCCAACATGCATTGCAGCATGAAACTATTTATTGATAGTCACCATTGTTTAGATTCATATGCTGGTTCTTGATGTCTGTGTGTCTATACAGAACAAGGTCAATAAATTAATATGTTAAATCATATCACATGGAGAAAAGATATAGATACAATAACTATCAAAATAAAACACATTGCTTGCATATTATAGTTTTACAGGATTAATTTAGCTAAACTTGTAAATGAAATGAGTTATTTTGATTAAAATCAGGCCTGTTCATGATGACCATCTCATTATGTCAAAACAGCTAACATCTCGGTTTTATCTTTTCTTAAAAACATTTTATTATTCATTCAGTTTAATACGTAGTTATAACATCGCAACAAAAAGGAACTCTCTTCCCATACATATCATTCAAAATGTTCAAGAATTGGGGAAGGAATTGAACATTTCAATTTCTTAAGAGTTTCCATCAAAGATAAAGAGTTTCTATCTCTTAGCACATAGTCTCTGATTGAAACAAGGCTTGAGGTAATCACTGTTCCCGCTGGTATATCATATCTTTTTTTAAGCAAGAAATATTTCTTGCTTTCCATATCCCTTCTTTGATGACATTGATAACTGTCCACCATCTAATCTATTCCTCAGGGTCTATATTGTACAGAACATCCACTTCGCTTGGGAATCTATATAAGTCAGTTAACCATTCTCGTACAGAAAACCATACCTCCTTAGCATATTTACAAGACCAAAAAAGATGGCTGATGGACTCATCTTCTCCACATTTAGATTTTGGGCATTGTGAACTCGTTGAACAATTCCTTTTTTTCAAAAACACTCGAGTAGGTAGACTTTGATGCACTACTTGCCAAGCAATGTCTTTATGTGCATTAAATAAGAACACATTGCTTACATTCTTCCATACTTGAATACAATCAGACTCAATGAGTTTTCCCACCGGAGATATCCTCTGTAATTCTGGGTATAACATATTTTGCATCATCAGCCTATTAACTTTCTCTATAGGGATATCTGACACTTTAACTTTTCTTAAGAAAGATAGCACCCTTTCGTATATATTTGGTCTAAATTCAGCATGAGGTTTATTTTGTGGACGTCTAATCTTCCAAGCATTGGCTACCTGTTGGCCTACCCAAAGCTTAGCAAAACAATGCCACAAGATTTCTTGATTCTCACTTAGACAAGCTTTCAGAATAGTCAAAAGTCAAAAACATCGATTCCAATTTAATGCTTATTTCTGGAACTGCTAGCCCACCCGTAGCTAGCTTTATACAGTATCTCTCTTCTCATTCTTTCATGTTTGGAACCCCAAAGGAAACCAAACAAGACTTTTTTAAGTGATCTTATAAAATTGACTGGTGTCGGCAAGGTTACAGCTAGGAAGGTGAGGGAAGCCACAATTTCAGCATTTATTACTAGCACTTTCCCTCTCAAAGTAAGGTCTCGATCCTCCCACTGTTTTACTTTCCATTTAATTTTATCGAGTCTCTGATCCCAATTCGTTTTCTCTATATTGTTCTACATATTCTACCTGATCTTTAAAGCCTAATTTTAATTTAGGTTCTTTCCAAAAGGAATACAGAATTTCGGTCTTTTTTCGATTAATTTTTGCACCGGTAGCTAGAGTAAACTTTTCACAGATTTGCAAAGTTTGCTTAATAGAATTATTATCAATAAGAAAGAGGGTAAGATCATCCATATAAAGTGAGACCTTAGCCTCTCTACCTAAACTACCCGAAATCGGAAACCCTTTAATTTCTGGGTTTTGCCTAAGCGCGCAAGTTAATGGCTCCACCGCTAAAATAAATAGCAATGGGGATAAGCTACAACCTTGTCGTACGCCCGAGCGAACCTCAAAAGAGTCTGACAAATAGTTATTTACCAATATTTTAATTTGGCAATCTGTATAAAGGAGCTTAATCCATGAGCATATAGCGGGGCCAAAGCCTAAACGCTCACATAATCTATATACATAGCAATGATCTATACTGTCAAAGGCTTTTTCAAGATCTAGTTCTAGATCTCTAAAATCGCCAAAGACAGTTTACGGTCATGTGCAAACAAATAACTATCTCTGGCTAATGCCAAATTATCTTGTAAGGAGCACCCCTTAATGCCACATGTTTGATCGCTACCAATAAGCTTAGGCATAATAGGCTGAAACTTAAAAAAAAGTGCTTTAGACAATATTTTAGCATCTACCCCTAACAAAGTCAAGGGATGCCAATTTTTCAGATCTTGTTTGTCTCCTTTTTTAAACATCAATGAGATGTCTCCTTCTCTTAAAGCAGATGGGAGTTTTCCTATGCGTAGACTCTCCATGAACATCGTTAGCAATTGATCTTTTAAATCTTCCCAAAAGGTTATATAAAATTCCTTAGGTAGACCATCCGCTCCTGGGCATTTATTATCACTCATGCTCTTTACTGCTTTAGTTAAGTCGTCTACGCAGAGGTTAATCTCCTTTAGGTTATGATGACCTAAAGAAAGGTCATCATATCCTCTTCTTCTATATTTTTAGATCTATACAAGTTATCATAAAACGAGTGAACATGGGATACTATATTATGGGTTCCTGTTATTATTTGGTCATCTTGGATTTTTAAAGAGTCCAAACTTGAGGCACCAAGAAGTTTCCTAAAAAAATATCTGGTGCATTTTTCATTAGATTCCATATGCTGAACTCTACTCCTTATAATGTAGCTCTTACTCTTATAAGCCATTCTTTTAGCCATTTCTCTCTGAAGTTTTGCAATATCTTCGACTATATCAAATCCAAAATGAGACATAGAATATAAGATTTGTAAATCTCTCTGACACTTTTTAAGATGGAAATTACTTTTCAACGTAGCTCTCTTACTTTCCTGTATAAAGAACCTCCTTATTCTAGTTTTAAGATCTTTCAACCAATCTCCCACAGAACTATACAATTATTGCAAAGATTTCCACGGATTAAATTTTTCTCTTAATTTTGATACCACTTTAGGGTCTTTTAACAAGTTTATATTTAATTTCCATAACCCAGGTCCTCTCGTACTACTTCCATTTATCTTTACTACACAATCTACTTTAGCATGATCAGAAAAAAACACCGGTTTCAAGAAAGATTCCATTACCTCAATTGTAGGTGAGGAAAATACGAAATCAATACGAGAAAAGGAGGAACCATTAGACCAAGTAAAACCTGGAATATTAGGGTTCTGCAATCTAAAAATATCTGTTAGTTTAAAGTCCTTAATAATATTCGTAAGATCTATAGAACTAGAATAAAGTTTTATTGTTGTTATTGATTTCCGATCTTCTTTAGCTATTATACAATTAAAATCGCCTCCCATAATTACTTCCCGCCAGCAAATTAATATTGAAGCTATTTCTTTCAAAATTTCCTTCCACTCTTGTAAATCTGGAGGGCAATATACATTAAATTATACGAAAAGCTATACCATTTAATTTCACGTCCACATACAAAAGTCTCCCACTAACCACTTCCTGAACTTGTTGAATCTCAAAATACCAACCTCTAAAGAGAATGACTACCCCAGACGACTTATTCTTATTATCACCTGACCATATAGAATGGCCATATTTCCATCTATCTTGAAGGAGTCTATAATTAGACTTATAAGGTATATTACATTCTTGAAGGAGGGCGATGTCATGACCCTCACTATGTAAAAAGGGAAAACACAGAAGAACATTTCACTAATTCAACTAAACCTCTAGTATTAATAGATGGAACAGATAGACGAGAAATCTATAAAAGAGAGAGTTTATGTAGGGGAAACTAGATTACTTTTCAGTCTTTTCCTTTTCTTTTCTTTTTTAGCTCGGGGAGGTAGTTCTTTCTGTGAAGCGGATTCTTTCATTTGAGTGGTAATTGAAAACATGTTAATTTCATCAGAGTCCAAGAAAGGTTCAGAATTAGATGCCCAATCAGTCACTTCTTCCTGTTCCTGCCTAGAGGGCAATATGGAGCTCTGGGAGTCCCGATTATCATCGTCTAGAAGGGAGTCCGATGTTGATGATCTTCCAGACAGCAGAGACAAAGACAAAGGGAAGGCTTAAGCTACCTCCAAGAGGATATTCCCTTTCTGTTTCTGAACTTCCTTATCTGGAGTTGTTATTGCAGCACCGATCTCTCCTTCAAGTGATTGAACTTCTCATATTTGTGTCTTTTCCCCTGCTTTCTTATCATTAAGTGCTAACGAGGGATCAACAATTCTTGAAAGAGGCAACAACTCTTCTTTCGACAAGGTCGATATAGAAACTTCAGCTACTCTTTGCAACTGCGGTGAGGGGTTTATACTAGACATTTCCAAAGGGACCATACCATCTTGGGCGGAAAAAAAAATGCTGATTCCCAGTAGAAACAAGCTCTCCAGTAGTACTCGCCAAGTCTTCAAAGTCCACTACATTTTCAGTTTCTCCATGATTCTGTTGTTTTGTTTTATTAGAGTTGTAGCGTCTCGACCAATCTGACACACTAATTTTAATTTGATTTAACAAATCAATTATTCATTAGGTTAACAAATCGTCACAGTCCCCTCACTCAATTAACTGGATGCCAGGATGTCTGCTGAACACCAGGCGCTCTGGTCACCATGACAACTAATCATGATATCCCTGGTTTTATGACCCCCCAGGAATGTGAGAAGGATAGCCCACTCTTGTCCCAAGGAAAAGCAGAGTAGAAATGGACTGTGTTCTAGTTAATTCATAGAAAAACCGTTATTTGAATGAACACACATATTTCTTCAGGCCATTGAGTATATTATTGTCATTGTGTATTTTGTCTTTGATATTCTTAGACTATTTTAGTATGCTTGTGAGGGGACCCATTCCTGATCATCCCTTTTCACTATATGTAATCTTACCTTGTTTAGTATCTATCTAAAATAGGAATAGTTAATTATAACTAGTTATGGTTAATTATTCATATTCAGAGCTGATTCGCTACAGAGTAGGCATGGGGACAATCACGAAAACCTGTGGCTTTTTGCTCCACAAAGGTTGCATTTCTTTGGTAACTGACAATCTTTGGAGCCATGTTCTTTGCTTTTACAATGTCTACAAATTTCCAGTTCACAGTTGGCAGCTATGTGATCTAAGGAGCCACATTTTCTGCATTCTTTTGGTTGTCCATTATAGAAAACATAGCCCCTAATTGGGCCTAATTGGATTACTGAGGGAAGGTGGTGGTAATTGCCCTCAGCGTCTTTCTTCAAATGCACTTGAAACTTAGATGCTCCCGTTTTTATTCCATCCTCATCTCTCATCAAAGAGGTATTCAAAACAGTGCAATGCATAGACAACCAAGTAGCAGTATCTTCTACTTTGATCCTTTCAGAGTATATCAGAACAGTTACAGTTCTAACATCTTTCAAACAAAGGAGTCAATTGGATTTTCTGAAGACAGGGAGTCACCATTTTCTTAGAATTGAATCTTTCCACACAAAGCTCATAAGCTGAAAAAGTGGTGAAAACAACTTCAAAAACTTTCCTACCAGGCAGAGCAAAGATATAATCCAGTTGCAAGGGTTGGAGTCCAAGTACAGTCTGTAAGATTTTCCTGCTGAAATTCAGACGATCCATCTCCAAACCTTCCAGATGCTCAAAACGGACTGTATTCCTTCGAACCAAAGAGGCCGACTAACATCTCTGTTTTACAACACCTCATGCAGTGTTACATCGAAAGATCTGATCTCCATGATGGTGGCATCATTTTAACCAATAAAACATCAACATCTGATCCTCTGTAATTCTCAGTAACAGCAGGTGTTCATCACTAATGCACAATCATCATTTAATTATCACTTAATTATCTCATTAACTTTAACTCTTTGAGGACTTGGGATGTGACTTGAAGACTTGCTTGTGACTTGAAAGGAATGACTTGGTTCCTCCTCTGGTGAAATCAGCTGAGTTCATGGGTGGAATAAACATATGGCAGGACTTTTACTTTCTGCCCCTTGGATTTTACACCTCTGGTAACATTACACTCTCAAAGGATGGACGATCTGACAGGATTGTTACTATAAGGTGGATCACATCTAACGTGTATAGTAAAGACAAACTCACTGTGTCTATCTAGTCATGATGAAGATGTGTATACATTACAATTACAGCAGGCAACTATTTTTAAAGCTACATCATTGTTCCAGCCGCAATTAATCACAACAATGTACTGTATATACAATTACAAATGATTATATATGAATCGTCAGTTTGTTGTTTTACACACATGCACAGACATTATTTCATACACGACATAGTCATGAGATGCAAGAAACATAGACAAATGGCAAGAAATCTGTAGACGCGCCCATAACAACAAAAGACAATACTTTATTGAACCTTTTCTGATAAGAAGTGTGCGCTGCAAATGCGAGCATTTTTTACCATCGTTTCTATCCAGTCTGCTCGTTTTATCGCGTTTAACCACAGCTGT
>NW_015506960.1:95358-97912 GCF_001515645.1 Sinocyclocheilus grahami
CTGATCTCCATGATGGTGGCATCATTTTAACCAATAAAACATCAACATCTGATCCTCTGTAATTCTCAGTAACAGCAGGTGTTCATCACTAATGCACAATCATCATTTAATTATCACTTAATTATCTCATTAACTTTAACTCTTTGAGGACTTGGGATGTGACTTGAAGACTTGCTTGTGACTTGAAAGGAATGACTTGGTTCCTCCTCTGGTGAAATCAGCTGAGTTCATGGGTGGAATAAACATATGGCAGGACTTTTACTTTCTGCCCCTTGGATTTTACACCTCTGGTAACATTACACTCTCAAAGGATGGACGATCTGACAGGATTGTTACTATAAGGTGGATCACATCTAACGTGTATAGTAAAGACAAACTCACTGTGTCTATCTAGTCATGATGAAGATGTGTATACATTACAATTACAGCAGGCAACTATTTTTAAAGCTACATCATTGTTCCAGCCGCAATTAATCACAACAATGTACTGTATATACAATTACAAATGATTATATATGAATCGTCAGTTTGTTGTTTTACACACATGCACAGACATTATTTCATACACGACATAGTCATGAGATGCAAGATACATAGACAAATGGCAAGAAATCTGTAGACGCGCCCATAACAACAAAAGACAATACTTTATTGAACCTTTTCTGATAAGAAGTGTGCGCTGCAAATGCGAGCATTTTTTACCATCGTTTCTATCCAGTCTGCTCGTTTTATCGCGTTTAACCACAGCTGTCGTCATTTTTTTTGTCTGGCAGTGGCAGTAGATATACGATCAAATTTCTAATTATTACATCGATTCTGGCACCCAACATCACAACAAGATGATATTTTACCATCGTTTCTATCCAGTCTGCTCGTTTTATCGCGTTTAACCACAGCTGTCGTCATTTTTTTTGTCTGGCAGTGGCAGTAGATATACGATCAAATTTCTAATTATTACATCGATTCTGGCACCCAACATCACAACAAGATGATATTTTAAGCTCCTTATGTAGCCGAAACTGCGCTGGTTTGAATGGGCCGCCTCCAGTCTCCCCTTTTCTCCAAGTATGTATAACTGCTGACCAGAGATCTCCAAAATGGGGCGTGAACTCCAAAAGTGGGCAGAACCTCCAAAATGGGGCGGGGTCTCCTCACGCAAAGACTTTCACCATTGGCTCTGGCTCCAGCCAATTGTTATTGACTTACATTTCAAAATAAAACTTTATAAATGTAACATTGTTTCTAGTTCATCTAAAATAAAATATGCTATTCTCCGTGAGAGCAGAGCCCAAACTCGTGGCCAGTGGTGTTCGGACTGGAGTTTGAACCTCTGCTTAATGATGTAAACGGGAATCACCCACAAGCTCTCCCGCTAGCCGTCCCAGCGCACAGCAGGGGAAAGATTTCACTCTATCGCTTTGTTCTAAGCAAGCTCGAAATTCGCAGGGTAGGAGGGGGTAGTGAAGCTGGGTGTAACTAAAAAGGTGCCATTGTCCGGTGAGGTCCAGTTGGGGAGTTACGGAACGATCTCATATTGCATAATCTTATTAACTGTTTATCTCCTGAACTGCAACTTTCTTTACCATGATATTCAAATCCCGCCGTGTAGTCAATTTCACTGGTTAAGGTTAGGGTCAGGTGTGGGGTAGGTTTAGGGGTTAGCATTTTTTGTAGCATAATGTAGGAAATCAGCATCACTACCCCCTCATACCCTGCGAATGCGTGTCATGTGCCTGTCTGCCAATGTGAGGATACCACGCCCTATTTTGGAGCTCACACCCCGTTTTGGAGTTCCCGCCCCCATTTGGAGATCTCTGGGCTGCAGTTATACCCTTCTCCTTTGTTTTGCTGCCTCCAGCTGGCGCTGTGACGTCGGCTGACCCTAGTTAACTGTGGTTGGCCTGGCCGTGCGTCACTCAGAAAACAACAGGCCAATCAGAAGAGAGGCTCATGAATATTAATTAGACAGGCCAAAATCTACCTGTTCTCAGCAGAGCTCCTGAGAGAGAAGCTGTAAAAATATATTGAAATGTTTTTTGGTACTTATACCGCAAATATATATTCTTAAGGACATCAAAACCTAAAATAAAACTCCAGAAAGGTGTAAAAAATCAGTGTATCATTTGATCATTCATTTTTTGATTTAATATTGAAAGTAGAAAAATGAGAAAACTGCTCCTTTTTCGTTTTTTTTGTTTTTGTCCCAAAAAACGAAAAACGAGAATTCAGCTTAAATTTTAGTTTTTTGTTCATGGGTGGAAAAATTAATAAACAGCTTGAATATTCGATTTATACATGTGGGCAGGAATTAAACGCCCCTTTCTGCTGATTGGTCAGCTGAAGATCAAACCGTACCATCATCAGTTCTTCTGCAGTATCACACAGCAGGATAATATTCCTCCACTGCTGCAGTTGTACAAATTAATAACCCATTTGATCAGTTTCATATTTTTCTCATCAAACAGACTAATGAATAGCTCGACACAACTCATACCGGGGCAGAGTCTAGACAGGTCTTTCTTCTGTGTAGACCAGCGGTTCTTAAAGTGATAGG
>NW_015506960.1:98450-114094 GCF_001515645.1 Sinocyclocheilus grahami
ACACCCAGGGGTCGAGAGCTAACAGGTGAACAATACCAGAGAACTTGCGCGCGGCACGGCCAAGGGCTCTCTGTCATGTCTGTTTACACAGCGCGTGCCATTTCAAGCGGAAAGGATCCAGGTTATAAAACCTCGCAAACGTGGATGTCGAGGCCCAGCCGGCCGCCTCACAAATATCCGCAACGGACACACCACTGGACCATGCCCACGACGAGGCGATGCCTCTAGTCGAGTGGGCCCATACTCCAATGGGGCATTGGAGGCCCAAGGAAGAGTATGCTAGCGAGATGGCGTCTACTATCCATCTAGAGATTCTTTGCTTCGCAACAGGAAACCCCTTGGTGCGGTTACCGAAGCTAACAAAGAGTTGTTCCGATCGCCTATAGGGAGCGGAACTCTCAATATAGATTCTCAACGCCCTGACGAGGCAGAGCAGAGATAGCTCTCTGTCCTCTTCAGTTGGAGGAAGCGCGGAGAGCGTAATGACCTGTGTTCTGAACGGAGTGTAGAGCACTTTAGATGTGTAACTGTGCCTCAGTTTCAGGATGACTTTAGAGTCGTTAGGCCCGAATTCCAGACAGGCAGGGATAATTGAGAGCACCTGCTGGTCGCTTTACTGATGCTAGTGCTAGAAGCAGAGCAGTCTTTAGCGATAGCGACCTAATGTTGGCGGCTTGTAGGCGCGCAAAGCTCCCGTTGAGCGGCCAGAGGTGCAGGGCCCATAGGTCGGGCCGAGGATGCCATAATGTCCCGTTCGCTTGAGAGAGGAGATCCCGTCTCAGTGGAACAGGCCAAGGGGCCGCTACCAGTAGCTGAGTCAGCTCTGATAGCCACAGCTGGTTCATCCACAGGGGGGCTACCAGGAGAACCCTGTGTTCTTGTTCCCTCACTCGCCTGATTTCCTGTGGGATCAGAGCAATCGGGGGGAATGCATAAAGAAGGAGGTTAGGCCAATCGTGGGCCAACGCGTCCTTGGTCTTTGAAAAAATAAATTTGGCAGTGAGAGTTGTCTTCTGAGGCGAAGAGGTCTACCTCGGCCTCGCCGAAGATCTCCCAGATTTTCTGAACCGTTTGCGGATGGAGCGTCCCCTCTCCTGAGGGGACATTGCTCCTTGATAACATGTTTGCTCCTCGGTTCAATTTGCCCGGTATATGCACTGCCTTTAGCGAGCGCAGGTTGGGTTGAGCCCACTCTAAGAAGCGCTCCACTAGCACGAAGAGACGCTTTGAAGAGAGGCCTCTCTGGCGATTTATGTAGGACACAACCGACATGTTGTCCGATCGGATTAGCACATGGTGCCCTTTCAGGACTGGCAGGAAGAACTGACAGGCTCGACATACTGCTAACATTTCCAGGCAGTTGATGTGGAAGCCTTTTTCCGCCATCAACCAGTGGCCGAAGGTCAGTATGCCCTCGCACAGCGCCCCCCAACCTGAGTTGGGGGCGTCTGTCGTGACAACTGTCCTTCTGTGAACCATCCCCATGGCCATGCCCAGTTCCATCCAATGGGAGCTCTTCCAGGGGGTCAGGGCCGATACACAGGCCTGCCTCACCCTGATATGCAGACGTCCGTGACGCCACGCATGGAATGGAACCTGTGGTTTCAACCAGCACTGAAGGGGGCGCATACGCAGCAGACCCAACTGTAACACTGGAGATGCTGCTGCCATGAGGCTAAGCATCCTTTGAAACGCTTTGAGCGGGCAAGCGGTACCGATCTTGAAGGAGGTTTCCAGCCTCCGTATGGCCAGAGCTTGTTCTGGCGTGACTACAGCTTTCATTTGAGCTGAGCCGAAGATTGTTCCCAGGAACGAGATTCGTTGGCTGGGAAGCAATGAGCTTTTGGCAAAATTGACCCTGAGTCCCAGGCACTCCAGGTGGCTGAGAAGGAGGGCTCTGTGAGATATTAGTTCTGCCTCAGACTGCCAGGGAAAAGAACCAGTCTCTCAAGCGAATTTGTGCGAGGATCTGTTTCAATGTAATCATCCTGAACGACCTCCTTATGAGGGCGCGATTCAGGTGTCTGAGGTCGAGGATGGGCCGGAGGCCACCATCTCTTTTGGGGACCAGGAAGTAACGGCTGTAAAGGCCTGACTCGCTCTGGACTGGAGGAACCCTTTCCACGGCTCCTTTTGCCAGCAAATTCATCACCTCTGAGCGCAGGACAGGGTGCTCTGCACGGAGGTGGGGACCATGCCGCTGAAGCGCGGGGGTCTTCGAGCGAATTGGAGTGAATATCCTCACTTTATTATGCCCATAACCCATTCCGACACCCCGGGGATGGCCTGCCAGGCCTCAGCCCGTGTAACGAGGGGCTGAATTAACTCGGGTGACTGGCCGCATGGGGGCAGAACACGTATGAGTGATGGAAGAGGGAGTTTGCCCTTTCTGCCTCCGAGTAACTGGGAGGAGAGAAACACCAGAGCAGGGGAGGCAGGGCTTAGCGACGCACACACAAATGCGAAACCGCCCGCGTTTCGCTTTGATCTGCCTGGGAGGATTAAGCTGCTCATATAACGAGGTGCACTGATCCCCATGTGTAACACACACTGGCAGATTAAGCACGCATGATGTGTGTAGAGGTTTGCTCAATTCTGATCGTTCAACCCGTGAGCTCGTCATTGCTTCCACCGAGGTAGCTGGGAGGAGAGAAACATGAGCGCGGGGAGGCGGGGCCGGCTTCCACGAACGAACGGGGCAACTGCTTTTGTAAAAGCGGCCCGTGTCTGTGAGCGGGGCTGTATAGTGAAAGGCGGTCCACGAGTGGAGAAAAGCGAGACTCATGCTCGAGTGAGCATTCTGTCTTAGTAAGCGCATAGCTCACTGCCCTTCTGCGGCGGATATGAGTGCAATGGAGAGAGAGCACGCAGGCACAGTGCCGGCAAGAGATCAGTCAGACCGATTGCTTATTCCCTGACTCCGCTGTTTCCTTCTCTGAGGCTCGCTGAGAGAGGAGAAACGGGAGAGTTGGGCTGCTTTCCGTGAAGGCGGTCCGCACGTGGACAAGAGCGAGACTCATGCTCGAGTGAACATTCTGTCTCAGTAAGCGCGTAGCTCACTGCCCTTCTGCGGTGGATCCGAGTGCAACGGGGAGAGCGAGCACGCGGGTACAGTGCCGGCATGCGATCGCTCAGACCCGGTTGCTTAGCTCCCTGACTCCTCTGCTTCTCTCTCCGAGACTCACTGAGAGAGGAGAAATGGGAGAGCGGGGCTACATCCAGTGAAGGCGGTCCGCGAGCGGAGAAGAGTGAAACTCATGCTCGAGTGAGCATTCCGTCTCGGCGAAAGAACAGTCTCTGCGTGAGGTCTGCCCAGACAGATGACATATTCATTGCTCTTCTACATCGTGCAAGTTTCCCTGCATGAGCCACACTCGCAGAGCGACATTTGCAACAACGTTGCTACAGTTTGCTCTTTTAGGGCTTACTTTCTAGAAATAAGCTCTTTTAGAATCGCCAGATGGCGGCAGGGGAAAACGGACCGGAACTGCTGCGTCGCTGTAGTGGCGGAGAAGCAGGTCAGCTGTGCTGTGAGGTCTCGATTCCAGCTGCGAAGGTGTGTCAATGGCGAGCAGGCTTTCAGGATCAGCGATGAGTGTAGAATCGTCGTCGAAGGAGAAAAAATCTGAGAATCCTGTGGCGAGCGCCCGCTTATATAGCCAGATGCCCCGCCCATTCTGGCGGGCTTTGGCGGGCTTCGTCGCCATAGGCTCGTACAGCTCCACTGCCGCGTCATTGGTTCGTTTTTAAAACCCAGCACGAACCAATGGCCGTGCAGTTTCACTGCGTGAAAGAAATAGGCTTCAGTTCAGGAGAAAAAGGCTTTTTCCCATATGCGTCTTAAGCAAGACGCAGTACGAGTGAAGTATTGAAAGGGAACTACAGCTGACTTCAGCCACAGCCTTAGATGAAATCAACTGAAGATTTAAACAACTCAACGAACAGCTTTACCAGCCTCACACATTTCTAAACAGACTGATTTTATTTCTGTCAGACATCTACAGCAGATCTTATTGAGAATGAACAGAGGTTTAGATGATGATGTTTTGTTTCGTTTGACATTACCATTGTGGAGATCAGTTTGCTTTAGTTGGGTTCCTGACCTATGACAGATCAGTATCAGTTTTTAATTTGATTGCTATAACTGTGTTTTTAAAATGCATTATTTATTGCACAATTCTTATGGTTATTTAGATGATATTGGTTGTTTTCTAATTATCACAAACATCGTCTGCTGGACTGATTGTGATTCACCCGTGTTTAATTACATGAGTGTTTTTTTTTTTTTTTATCTATACATTTTTGTTTGTTTTGTTCACAGCATAAGATTAATCAGTGTTGCGGCAACCCAAAAATAATGATTTAATAACAGTTTGAGTTTATATTATTTTAGATTTCTATGTTATTTACATTCAAAGAGAGACATCAAGAATCAGCACATGAATCTCAACAAGGGTGACAATCAAAAGCTTCATGCTGCAATGCTTGCTGGGTACCAGCACAGGACAAAATTCACCCTTTACTCCCAGCATGCATTGCGGCATGAATAAATTATGCTACTGAATTGTCCTTCTCAATTGTCCACTTATTTTCTTGAATTCTTTCTATGTGCTTTTATTTTTGCTTTTGTTTTTGTGTTGAGTTTTAGTAGCATGTTTTGTGAGGTTCAGAACTGATCTGTTTATTTACTTTGTATTGAACTAATGATTAAATCAGTGAATCAGAAGTGAATCAGCAGTAAGAGAATGATTGTTATTTTCCATCCATAAACAACAATACCAGATTTTGTTTTTCTTTGACTCTTTTTTTTGTTATAACAAACATGTTTCAAAAACACATTGTTACAGCAACCAAAGAAAAGGTAATGTAAAAAAGTCAAGGTTCAAGAGCCCAACTAAAGTAAACACTGATCTCCATCAAGGTAGTAAAAAGAAGAAAAAAAAAGATCTAAACCTCTGCAACTCTCAATAAGCACTTCTGTAGACGTCTGACAGAAAAAAATAAAGTCAGTCTGGTAATAAGTGAAGCTGGTAATGCTGTTTTAGAAGTTGTTTAATCAGATCTTGAGAGATTTAATGTCTTCTTTTATGTCAGTTGATTTCATCTAAGGCTGTGACTAAAGTCAGTTGTAAAGTATCTTTCATTCAGTGATTCTGCTTGTTAACAGCAGCTGTTCGTCACTAATGCTCAATCAGCACTGAATTAATCACAGAATTATCTCATTAACTTCAGCACTGCTTCAGTGGTACTCTAACACTCTGTAGTATGCACACATTATAAGTGTTCATTTAAAACCAAGGATTTTGTTGTGGGATTTAAAGGGTTGACCAGTGAAATTGACTGCACGGCAGGTTTGGCGTTGAATAGCGGTAAAGAAAGTTGCAGTTCAGGAGAAAAGCACTTAATAAGATTATGCGATATGAGATCGCTAAACCGGGCCATTCCCCAACGACTAGATTGAGGTTCCAGGGGAATGACAGACCTCACTGGACAATGGCACCTTTTTAGTTATACCCAGCATCACTACTCCCTTCTACCCTGCAAATTTCAAGCTCCAGGACACCCTGTTGCTTAAAACAAAGAGATAGAGTAAAATCTTTCCCCTGCGCTGCGCTGGGACGGCTTGCGGGAGAGCTCGTGGGTGATTCCCGTTTATATCATTAAGCAGAGGTTCAAACTCCAGTCCGGACACTACTAGCCACAAGCTTTGGGTTCTGAGCTCACTGAGAATATTTATATAGCATATTTAATTTTAGATCAACTAGAAACAAAGTTGAATTTATAAAGTTCTATTTTGAAATGCAAGTCAACAACAATTTGCTGAAGCCAGAGCCAATGGTGAAAATCTTTGTGTGACGAGACCCCGTCCCATTTTGGAGGTTCTACCGACTTTTGGAGTTCCATCCCATTTTGGAGATATCTGATCTGCAGTTATGCTTACACGAAGAGAGAGACCACTTCATGATGTTCATTCATCTTGAGTTATAAGCAGAGAGCGTAAGTTAATCTGCTACTCCAAGGCTTGATTCAGCAATGCACAAACGTTTGTCGTGAAACATTATTGCAATTACTTAGAAGCAAATTACTAAAAGGGTCAAGAGACCAACTTAAACTTTGACCACAAATATGGTGGCATTATTTTTTTTTTTTCCAGTTGATTTCATCCAAGACTGTGGCTGAAGTCAGATGTAGTTCTTGTGTTTCTCTTTTCTTCAATGATGTTGATTGGTAACAGCAGGTGTTCATCACTAATGCACAATCATCATTTAATTAGTCACTTAATTATCTCATTAACTTTAACTCTTTGAGGACTTGGGATATGACTTGACGACTTGCTTGTGACTTGAAAGTCCCAACTCTGCTACATATTCACTTAATTATCTCACTGCAACCCTGCGTCAGTGTTACTTTTTCTCTTTGTAGTGTGGACACTACAGGATTTTCCTGTGGGGTTGAAAGGTTTAAACGTGTAAGATAAAAAGACACAATTGTTTCATTCAGTTATTTTTGCTTATTATTTCCAAGTAGACTCAAATGGAACATGTTTATAGTATTAATATGTTCATGTTAAAAATATTAGTTTATAAATTTAATTAGCAGTTGGCCAATTACGGAAGTCGGTTTCTAAAAATGAAATTAGTTTTAAATTTAGACCATGGTATCTTTCCAGTAAAATACTGTAAACTAGACTACAGTAAAGAATTGCACAATTAACAGTAAATTACTGACAACATTGTTGCCAGTATTTTACCATTAATTTACAGGGCAATGTTTTACAGTGTGTAGTTTAAAAAATAAGTTGTCAAGTTTCAAAATTATTTTTATTATGTCTTAAATGCAAATGAAATGTCATTTGAATAGTCAGTTTAAAATTGTTATTATTTTTTATTTTTTTTGTATTTTATTATTATTATTTTTTTATTGAACATTCCCCTTTAAGTAAAATCATGCCAATGCTGTTTTATTTTTGTATTTGGTCAGTTGTCACTATTACACATGTTGCACCCTTTGCAACGTTGTTCATTAATTTGTATTCATTACTTTTTTTTCCAGATGTCTTGGCCTGTATAACTGTCACTGAATCAGTTGGTAATGTATTGTGTTGTGGTATTTTAACTGTACATGATCAGATCTGTAGATTGGCATGTTGAGCTTCTGTGCATTTGGACCTGTATTAGAATTTAAATCTGGGGAAATAAACACGTTTCTGCTGATTAGTAATGTCTTCATTTCTGAAGGAGATTGTATGAGAACAGCTGCTAGTAATGTTCATTTGTACTGTAGAATGTACTGCTAAAAAATAAATATTTTAATTACAGAATATACCTCTGTTGACCCCTGCTACAACTACACTGTGCTGGACAATCCATGGAGAGCCACTAACAAATATGCTTCAGGCAGTAATTGTGACCAGTATGTCACCTGGAGCGGCTGGTATCGTCTCTTCATTAACAACATGAGCGCTCACATCCCAGACACGTGTGTTGCTCAGTATAGCTGTGGCACTGCTGCTCCACTGTGGATTCGTGGTGGACACCCAACAGTTGAAGATGGAGTCGTCACTCGAGATGTCTGCGGTCACTATAACAATTACTGCTGCTATTTTGGGTCTTTTCCCATTAAAGTCAAAGCCTGTCCAGGCAATTATTATGTCTATGAGCTGGTTAGACCAACTCTCTGCAATTCAGCATACTGTGCAGGTAATTATATTTACATTAACTCTTTCTACACACTCGTTCTGCGTATTAATCACTATTCATCCAAACTTTCAGATGTTGGCAGAATTAACAGGAGCTATATATATATATATATACACACAGTGCATGCAAATTGATTATTCAGCACATTGATATTCTGATCATATATATTTTTCAAGCACATTTTACCAATTCCAAACCACATCAGACTTAATCACACTGTAAAAAAAATACTGTAAAATGTACAGCAACTTACTAACAATTTTGGTTGCCAGAAATACTGTACATTTACAAAAGCACTGTAAAAATACAGCAAACTGAAAAAAACAGTAGAAACATTTATAAATATGAGTGAAATTACAAGAGCAACTGTGAACTTGTAATGCTATACATACATTTTACAGTAAATTGGAAAAATTGTTGTGAAATTCAATTCACTAAATTAACTACAATTGAGATTTCTTCACTGCTGAGATAGTGTGTAAACATTTGGTTGACTTATTTAATTTCAGTCCACTGAAAACTGCAAAGACTTAACGTATAACATTAAAGTAACAAAAACATGACTACAACTCAAATCGCTGAAGTTCATCATCAGCAATAGCACACAAGTATGTGCCGAAGCACTTAGCAAAGAGATCATCACTGCATTAACTCCACAATTACTGTCTTTAAATAAAGCAGCAGAACTTTTTTTTAGGCTCATCATTGACTGAAGCACAAGCTCTATTCTCCAGCACAATGGTAACCCACAAAACTACATTAAACTAACAGATCTCTCTTGAGCAAAAACACATTAATACAGTTCAGGGTTAGTTCACCCAAAAATTTTAATTCTGTCATTAATTACTCACCCTCGTGTTGTTCCAAACCCGTAAGACCTTCGTCCATCTTCAGAACACAATTTAAGATATTTCTGATTAAATCTGAGGGCTCTCTGGCCCTCCCATAGACAGCAAGGTCACTACCACGTTCAAGGTCCAGAAAAGTACCAAGATGATCGACAGAGTAGTCAGTGTGACATCAGTGGTTCAACTGTAAAGTTGCGAAGCTACGAGAATACATTTTTGTGCAAAGAAAACAAAAATAACGACTTTATTCCACATTTTCGTCTCTACTGCGTCTCTTGTGGACGTGCGTTCACGACAGTACCATGATGTGAGTCACGGTACTCAATAATTTGAGGTTTGTAACTCTGCAGATCTTATACATGGACAAAAAGCTACACAACACACTAAAGAAAGGGAAAATAGAATGACCTTATAAAAATGACCACATGACCCCTTTAAAAATCTTTCAGTAGTAGTTTGTCATCTGATATTGCAGTAACGTATAGCTATTGCAAATAACAAGAAACTAATAAAAAAACACATGTCATTAGAGCTTAACCACTGAATGAGATCAGTTAACCAAGACACCAATAACTATAAAATTATCAATAACTACTTAAAATCTTTCTTGGCTTTTCTTGCTATAAGCAATGTACTTTATTAACGCTGTCATAATAACCAAACAAACAAAAAAAATATTTATATAGTCAAGGGTCAAGAGCACAACTAAAGCAAACACTGATCTCCATGATGGTGACATCATTTTAACCAATAAAACATCAACATCTGATCCTCTGTAATTCTCAATAACAGCAGCTGTTCATCACTAATGCACAATCATCATTTAATTACTCACTTAATTATCTCATTAACTTTAACTCTTTGAGGACTTGGGATTTGACTTGAAGACTTGCTTGTGACTTGAATGTCCCACCTCTGGTATTTAATCATTTATAAGTGATATATAATTGTCCATGAAGGTTGAAAGTGAAAAACTCCTTATTTTCAGTTGTGCAGAATTATTAGGCAGGTTTTCTTTTACAGATCAAATTATAAAAAAAGAGATTTAAATGCCCATGAGAAATGTTCAAAATTACACTGTTAACCCTTGCTGTAGAAAAATGCCCAAATTCTTACAGTAACATTCACAGTAAATTCCCGAGTGTTAAGTTGTTCATACGGTCCCACTCTAAAAGAGTGTTAAAGTAACACTGAAGCAGTGTTAAAGTTAATGAGATAATTATGTGATTAATTAAGTGCTAATTGAGTGTTAGTGATGAACAGCTGCTGTTAACAAACAGAATCACTGAAGAAAAGAGAAACACAAGAACTACAACTGACTTCAGCCACAGCCTTAGATGAAATAATCTGAAATAAAAGAAGACATTAAATCTCTCAAGATCTCAGCAGAAGATGATTAATCATCTCCACAAACAGCATCACCAGCTTCTTGCATTACTAACCAGTTAAACTATCTAAAACTGAAGTTCTTTATTTAGAATTAATGTTTAGATGTTTTTCTTTTTCTTTTCAATTTACCGTTTTTGTGAATAGTGGTTGCTTAAGTTGCCTCTTGACCCATAACTTTTTACATTTAAGTTTCTCTGTGGCTGGCAGTATAGTGTGTATTAAACACATATGTGATGGCATTTATGGTAAAATCATGTCATGTGTCTGAGACTCTGATTTCAGTTTATCTATAACTGTAGTGTTTTTATGATTTCAATTTTGTTGCAGTAATATGAGATAATGTGAAAAAAACTTTCATAAATGACTTTAAAAATATGGTTCTTTAAAAGGTTTCAATTCTGGCATTCATAGACATGAAGAATCAGCATGTGAATCTCAGCAATGGTGACAAAATATTCTGATAATATGTGTTTTTGAACGTCACAAAACAAGGCAGTAAAAAGTCAAAATAAAAGAAAATACTAAGACAATGCAGCTGCATAATTTATTCATGTCGCAATGCATGCTGAGTTATGATTGGTGCACCCAGAATGCACTGCAACATGAATCTGTCTGATGATCATCACCATTGTTGAGATTCATATGCTGATTCTTGATGTCTGCGTTTCTAAACAGTACAGATTATCTAATCTACCGTATACAGATTTTAAAGTTTTTCCTATTATTTAATGAAGGTTCAGTTGGGACTGAAACTATATTACACATCATCACTGGTGATATCAGCAAACCTGGCTGCTACAGGGCAACAATGTAATTATCAATAATATGTCCTTGCAAATGAGAAATGTTTCATAAAAAAAAAAAAAATCTGAAAATATTTTCTCTTGTTCATTTCTTGCCATAATGTGTTTGATAAACATAATTACAGCAACCAGAGAAAAACTGATGTTTAAAAGTCAAGGGTAAAGAGCCCAACTAAAACATGTATCTCCACAGCGGTGACTTCAAATTGTATTATTTTCAATAAACATTAACATCTAAATCTCTGTTAATTCTTAATAAGAAATTTTAAGATGCATGATAAACAAAAATTCAAACTGGTTAGTAGGGATGCACCGATACGATAATGTTAAACATTCAGTATTAACGCCTGTCTAGCTGATGTGCGCGAGCTGATAAACAAAGCACGCTGAGTGGATTGAGCGCGCGGCGGCGCAGATGCGCAAGCTTGTCATGTGAATATACCTTTCTCACAGACATCACTGGAAAGTTTGTAGTTCAGTCGGATATGTCAAAAACAAGTAAGTAAAACAATGTACAAGTTACTTAACGGTAGGGAGAGAGAGCAAGCGCGCACAATTCTGTTGTGTGATCTTCGATTTTCACTCACTTAGCACAAGCATAATTGGGATTAAAACTAAATTGTAACAATAAGACCATTTATAGGGGCATTCACTATAAATGTCATTTATTTTTAACCTTAGGCATACACGACTTAGGCGAAAGTGAATCTAGCAGCTTGTGTGAAATGCGCTGGGCTGTACTATTCTGCATCAGTACAAATAGATGCACGTGTTGCACGTGTTTTGCTAAAGTTTCACCATCTAACATTATACATACTCTTTTGGTTTCTGTACCCAATATTTTAAAAAATTACAAATGCAATAAAAATATTGGTATCGGTACTCGGTATCGGCAAGTACCAAAAATAAAAGTATCGTATCGGGCGAGTACTGGAAAAAGTGGTATCGGTGCATCCCTACTGGTTAGTAATGTGTAAAGCTGGTGATACTGTTTGGGGAGATGATTAATCATCTTCTGCTAAGATCTTGAGAGATTTAATGTCTTCTTTAATTTCAGTTAATTCCAATTTAAGGCTGTGGCTGAAGTTAGTTATTGTTTCTCTTTTCTTCAGTGATTCTGCTTGGTAACAGCAGGTGTTCATCACTAATGCTCAATCAGCACTTAATTAGTCACATAATTATCTCATTAACTTTAACACTGCTTCAGTGTTACTTTAACACTCTTGTAGAGTGGGACCATATATGCTCCGAGCAGTGTTAATTTAACACTCAGGATTTTACTGTGTACATAGTATCTTCAGCTGTAATATTTCTGTAACTACACACATGTAACAACCCTCAGGATGGTTTGTTTAAGTACAAATGTGTAACAGGACATTGGTAACAACACTTTTTTTCACTTCACTAAGTACTCGTGTAACTAATTATATAACTACATTTTGTAACAACAATATGTATAAGAGTAATTGGAACAATTTGATCCAGGGGGTGGAGATGGGTAGGTTTAGGGGTGGAAATGGGATCCAGGGTTGGAGATAGGTTTAGGGATATGTAAAGTGGTAGGAGTTGGATCTCGAGTTGGTGCACCACTGCAATACCAGTGTACTTACATGGTAACTCCTCAGGAACTGTCCACTTAATATAACGTGTAACATTCTGGACAGCAACCACAATTTATATGTAAAGCCTAACTTACTGGCCGCTGCTGTGTAACATCAGAGTAATTACATGATAAATCTAATATAAAGTGTAACACATTCTTTACCAAAAAGTGCTGTTAGTCCTGTTACACATTTGTACTTTCATTACCAAAAAGTGTTGTTACCAATGTCCTGTTACACATTTGTACTTACACATACCATTCAGTGGGTTGTTACACAAGCATTAGACCTGTAGATACTATGTACCAATGTGTACTTACACTGTGGTTACATACTATGTACACATCTAGTTACTATGTAAGTACACAGGTATTAGGGACACAATATAAAGTGGTACCGAATGTTTCTTATGGTAAGATAAAATGGGTCAGACGATATTGGTTATATTATGACTCATCTGAATCTCTGAGCTGAATTAATTTTTAACTTATTTATCCCGGTGTTTCATCTGTATTTATGTCTATTGATTGCAAAAGCTCTGAGATTCTCCTGTATAAGATTGAACAATGTTTCACTAATCACCCATTTACAAAAATTTTCAATTAAAATCTTAAACTCCAGCATGTCTTAGACACTCACAGATATCAACAATCAGCTCAGGAATCTCAACAATGGTGACAGAAGTTTCATGTCGCAACGCATGCTGGGTTCCAGCATAAAATGAAACTCCCAGCATGCACTGCAGCGTGAATAAATTATGCAGCTGAATGGTATTACTATTTTCTTTATTTACATGTATGGTTTTGCTGATATTTTTGTTGACATTTTGTAGCCTGTTTTGAGATATGAAAAGTTTCTCTCTTGTTTTTTTTATTTTATTGCTACCATTGTTGAGATTCATATGCTGATTTTTTTATGTCTGGGTGTTTTTCAGTGGTGCAGTTCTTTTCTTGCACAATGTGCTTTAACATCCTTCATTATAATTGATTGCTGCAGTAGCTCTTGTTGTAGTTTCATGGTGGTGGTAAAATGAAATTTAACTGTGTTAATAATGTTGCACGATTAGTAAGGCATTAGACACAATGAAATTAGTGAATTATGCAACTACATTAGGAGCACTTCTTCATTAATATATAACCAGCATTCATTAATCGTCTTACTCTGGTTTTGCTGTAACAAATGTGCTTTGTGAACACACCGTTTCAACAGCCAGAAAACCAGCTGATATTAAAATGTCAAGTGTCAGGAGCTCAACTGAAGAAAACACTGACCACCAAAACAGTAATTCAGACCAAACATTTTCAATAAAACACAAACATCTGAACCTCTGTTAATTCTCAATAAGAGCTTCTGTAGATGTATGACAGAAATAAAGTCAAACTGTTTAGTAATAAGTGTAATAATGTGTAATGGTGGAAGTCAGTTGTAGTTCTTGTGTTTCTGCTCGTCTCTTTTCAGTGTTCTGTTCTTGTTCCTCTTTGCTTCAGTGATTCTGCTTGTTAACAGCAGGTGTTCATCTCTAACACTCAGCAATTACTGACATATTCAATTAATTATCTCACTGCAACCCTGCGTCAGTGTTACTTTATCTCTTTGTAGTGTGGACACTACAGGATTTGTCTGTGGGGTTGAAAGGTTTAAATGTGTAAGATACAATTTTAACAGTAATAAACTGTAAATTAATTTTATGCCAAACAAACTGTAAAAGAGTGATACACTGGCAACACTGTTGCCAGTAATTTACTGTAAAGTCAAGTAAAAGCAGCAATGCACTGTGAAACCTAACAGAAATTTAAACTCCGTAAAAGGAGAGTAAATGCTGAGATTAAGTATATTTCTATGTGTTTTTACACACAATGATATAGGAGAGATCTGCTAGTGTTGAATGTTCTGTTGGGTTTCTGTTTGTCTGGGTTTTGTGAGGTTAACATTGTGCTGAAGAGTAGAGTCTGTGCTTCAGTCCAGGAGAAGAACAAGAAACACTGATAATATGATTCATGTTGCTTTGTTTAAAGGCATTAGCTGTGTAGTTGCTGATGAATGTGTGCTGCTGTTATTTGCAGGAGATTTGAGTTGAATTGATGCTTTTAACGACTTTGCATAAATCAGTAGGTTTTTCTTCATGGACTTAAGCAAAACAGTTCTTAAGACCAATATGCTTGCGTTACTTAAACATTATATATGTTAGTTTATCAACAAATTTCAATTGGCCAAATTAAGTGCAGTCGGTTTCTGCAAATAAAATGAGTTAACTCAAAGGTTTGTGTATTAACATTGTATCAGTTAATGAAATACAGTTTTTCACTGTAAATTTAAACAGTACTGTAAAACCTAAAATGTTGCTACTGTATTTTTCACGGTAAAGTTCTGGCAACCATAGCTGCCTGTATTTTACCGTAAATTTAACAGATTTTTTTTTACAGTGTAGTGTAAATCTCTTAGCTAGCTCCAGTCTTAAATGTATGGGTGCTTAGGTTAACTAGCTGTTATCTGCAAGAAGTTTAATTTTGATCTTTTACTGGTTGTGTTTCATTCAGTTATTTGTACCTTATATATATTATTTCTATGTAGACTCAAGCAGAGGTGGGACCAAGTCATTACTTTCACGTCACAAGCAAGTCTTCAAGTCAAATCCCAAGTCTTCAAAGAGTTAAAGTTAATGAGATAATTAAGTGACTAATTAAATGATGATTGTGCATTAGTGATGAACACCTGCTGTTATTGAGAATTGCAGAGGATCAGATGTTGATGTTTTATTGGTTAAAATTCTGTCACCATCATGGAGATCAGTGTTTGCGTTAGTTGTGGTCTTGACCCTTGACTACTGTGTTAAATATTTATCTGTAGTGATGAGTATGGTGTAGTGATAGAAGAAACCTGAGCTGCCCATAAAGCAGCAATTAACTTTTATCTATTACCATATGATAATCATCATGAGCTGGACTTACTACAATCAAAATAAACTTTTTTAATTTACATGTTGAGGTTCTGTAATACCAAACCTGTGACACTTCAGCATGCAAACCAAGTGTTGCTCATTAGTTATAGTCAATGCATTTTACATTAATTTAATGCATATGAAAAATTGCATTCCTGAAGTAATTAGACACACACAGACATCCAGAACCAGCATATGAATCTCAACAATGGTGAACATCAACAAAATGCTTCATGCTGCAATGCATGCTGGGTAACACCATAGTAAAAACTCCCATCATGCACTGCAGTATGAATAATTATTGTCACCACTGTTGAGGATCATATGATAAGTGTTCATGTCTAAAAACCTGAGATCATATGGGT
>NW_015506960.1:114207-126672 GCF_001515645.1 Sinocyclocheilus grahami
GGGGGGGGGTATTTGTTTAATAGTTTATTATTTTGTTGTGTAACAGCTGAATGTTAGTCAATTAAGTAAAGAGAAAAAACACTTCATGATGTTCATTCAAATGAGTTACAAGCAGAAAATATTACTTTACCTGCTTCATCAAGCTTTTGATTCAGAGTTTGCTGAATCAAATGTTTGCTGTGAAACAGTACTGTAATTGCTTAGAAGCAGATTACTGTGATTTATTAAAAGGGTCAAGAGACAAACTAAAGCAAACCTTGACCACGATTTTGGTGACCCCGTTTTTTTTTCCTTTTCTTGACCAATGAAACATCAGCATCTGATCCTCTGTAATTCTCAATAACAGCAGGTGTTCATCACTAATGCACAATCATCATTTAATTAGTCACTTAATTATCTCATTAACTTTAACTCTTTGAGGACTTGGGATTTGACTTGAAGACTTGCTTGTGACTTGAAAGGAATGACTTGGTCCCACCTCTGGACTCAAGTGAAATATGTTCAAAATATTAATATGTTCATGTTAAAAATATTAATTTATAAATTGAATTGGCAGTTGGCTAATTTAAGGAAGTCGGTTTCTAGAAATGAAGAGTTTTAATTTAATCCATGGCTTATTTACAGAAATATACTGTAAACTAGACTACAGTAAATAACTACACAATTAACAGTTAATTACTGGCAACAGTGTAGCCAATATTTTACCATTAGTTTACAATGCAAGGTTTTAGTGTAGATGTCTGACCTACAGTAACTAGCTGGCAAAAAAGTGTTGTCAATATAAGAAGATGGACTAAAAATGAACTCCCAAAACTTACTGCCAGATTCTGAAACCCTAAGCCTGAGAGTTTCAGATAGACAAAGTAGTGTTTGGATTCATTTTATGTACAGAAATATTCTTTGTTTAGTTAATTCAAATGAAATTCACAGTGATACTGTAATCACGTTATTAACACAGCATAAATATTAGTTTGTGCTTTTCTTTTTAACAGATATTTTTCCCTAATACCAGAAAATTACAGTTTTTCATGGGATTTATTTATTTTTTATTTAATTTTTTGTAGTGTATTCTTCCATTGACCCCTGCTACAACTACACTGTGCTGGACGATCCATGGAGAGCCAACAGCAGTCGCCTATCAAGCTCCTACAAGTGTGACAGTGATCTCACCTCGAGCAGCTGGTATCGTCTCTTCATTAACAACTTGAGCGCTCAGATCCCAGACACGTGTGTTGCTCAGTATAGCTGTGGCACTGCTGCTCCACTGTGGATTCGTGGTGGACACCCAACAGTTGAAGATGGAGTCGTCACTCGAGATATCTGCGGTCACTGGAGAAATTACTGCTGCTTTTTCGGGTCTTTTCCCATTAAAGTCAAAGCCTGTCCAGGCAATTATTATGTCTATGAGCTGGTTAGACCAACTTTCTGCAATTCAGCATACTGTGCAGGTAATTATATTCACATGAACTCTTTGTTTTATTTGTTTGATTGCTGATTCATTGATATTCATCAGCCCTTTATTTTTTTCAGCTGTTACTAACATCAGCAGCACTCATACAACAGTCACACCAGAGACGAGCCCAGCTGGTAATGTAGTCTGATATTTCCTCTGTTGATTTGTGTTTTGATTGAATGTTTGTGGATCATTGCAGACATTTTCATTTTTGAGGGCGATGCATGAGTGTGATGGTATGATTGTTCACAGATTCTGACTGCAAGGAGATTGAGTGATATTAGTCACCTTTAGATTCTTTCTTTCTTTCAAATTTCTACAAACTAGTTTTTGTTCATCCACACTCATGTATGGAAGCCCTGAACCACAATGTGTAATATATATATATATATGATCAATATAACACGTAGCCATGAGATATCGGCTGTATATCGGCTGTGATTCGGCCGTAGGTAATCACAGCGTGCCGATATACCTCCATATCTCACATCTACGAGTATGATATTGCATTTATACAACAGTTTGACCGCACAAGTGTATAAATATCAAGCATCACGTTAGTTCAGGCAGGCCACGTCAGTCAAGCTCGCATCAGCTGATAGTCAGCTGTTCCTGACATGTACCAATTCAGTCTTGACACTTATCACAGCGGTCCATTTAAATTCCTATTCTTTCAGCATCTCTTCTATCGCATTGCTGCACGCAAATCAAACTCCTCCAACCCCAACTCCACCTAACTGAACCTGTAATTTAATCTGACTTTAGTTTCTTTTTCGTATACAGTTCACTACATTGCAAGCATTCTCTATCATGTATTTTGTATTTTCTCATGTAAATTCTGAATTGTAATTATGTATGCATAGGGTACAATGGGGCTAAAGGCCCACCTTAAGAAAAAAAATGTGCTATTCACTGCGCCTAAAATGTATAATTGCAGAAAAAAAAATATACGTTGTATTGAACATTAATGGAGCAACAGTTTTTGTGTGAAAATAAATCATTCAAGTTGTTTATTTTGTTTAAATATATTATACATTTATGAGGTGGCAAGGGGGGCCTTTTACCCCACACACGGGGCAAAAGGCTCACCAGCATGGGGTAAAAGGCACACGGTATTGATACAAATACTTCAGCTAAAATAACGTTTTTTTTAATTTTATTTTTTATTTTTACAATGTCTAAGTTAATACTTGTTCAAAACAATCACTTTAGCAAAGTTTGTACTATTTTCTGCTTATTTTGAAAAAATCTAATTTTTATTTTATTATTTTTTGTTCAATAAATATACTGTCATTAAAATATGTTAATATAAAAAAATATATATTTTAAAATACAGAAACAAAATTGTTTTAATAAGTAAAGATTCTGAAAGTATTGAAGGAGATCCAAAAATAATTTAATATATATATATTTACAGTAGTGACAACACATTATATTTTATTATATGATATGATTTATATCATGTTTTTAAATAGGGATGTAATGATTAACCGCAAGCCGGTTGAAAATCGATTAAAATATGCGACGATTCAAATCAGTTGAGATGCTAAACAAATCGCGATTCAATTATGGGTAGGAGTTTATTTGAATGTATGTCTGAGGGGAACTTACTGTCTTTAGAATAGTTTAGATGGTATTTTTTTCTTTTCATATTGCCTCTGTCTTTAGAATAGTTTAGATGGTATTTTTTTCTTTTCATCTTGCCTCTGTATAATGCATATTAAAGTTCATAAGTGCAGCGCTGCTTTGTTTACAGCTGAAACCAATGAAAGGGTTTAAGCGCCACCTGCTGGCAGAGAGTGCATCTGCGTCTCGTTCAGCTCGTCTGCTGTTTCGGTTTCATGCAGATGTTTTTTATGTATAGTTTCACAAAACCGAAATCAAACCATTCTGTTTTTGCTTCAAATTTTGAAATTATACAATCTACAAAAACTGTTCCTGTTGCATGTATGCAGCATCTTTGTTTGGATCATGATTAAAATGCAGTGGTTGCCTGCCTCTAATTTTAAAGGGAAAGAGCACAGACAAAGCCTTATTTTGTTTATATGATTTACATTTACATTATATTTACATTTTGTTATTTAGCAGACACTTTTATCCAAAGTGACTTACAAATGAGGACAAAAGAAGCAATCAAAACCAACAAAATAGCAATAATGTGCAAGTGCTATATTAGTATATTATTATATTATTATAGTGTTATATTTCAATTTCACAAAGAAACGTGCAGCATTTTGTCCAAGCAATAATAAAAGGACACATTTAATTTATAATTTGTCTTAAATCTCATCGAGAATCGAATCGTGAAAACAAAATCATGAATTGAATCGAATCGTCAGTTGAGTGAATCATTACATCCCTAATTCTAAACATGGTGATTATCTCTAATATGGACACCCACCATAATATATGATTCATTCTCTCATTCGAAACGTCATACCATTGATATTACTTAAGAAGTTAAAGTAAATACGTTTGAAAACTGCGCGCTTTCATGAACACATATTTAATACATTGGCGGAGTAAGAACGTAGTCGCACACCGGAGGAGAAACACAGCCGCGTTTAGAACAACTCACAGGTATCGCACCCAGTTCAAGACAGCAGTCCACAACAGTTAATATAAAAGCTCACTTCAGGAATTAACAAAGTTGCATTGATGAGTTTGAAGTACAGTGTTTGACAAAACAGATCAAACGGAAAGATAAAGCACAATCTATGTCTATTATTAGCTCTCTATATAAAGCATATTGACAGAAAGACAAAGGTTGTGCTGAAAGATACACAATCTTCCAGCATAATTTGGCACAAATATAATGTGAGTTTATGGAAAACCATGTGAGTGGAATGTTGTTCAGCTGAATGTGCAAAGCAAACTGTTAGCGGAAATAGCCCCCAAAATGGGATTTATGTCCCCACCAATGTCAAAAGCAAATCTATGCCCTTGTCTAAGCGCATCCATATAGTCTAGCATGGATGAGAGCAGCAATAACCCAGAAACAAAACCATATGCCATATCCCCTGACACAAAATGACAGTGGAAATCTCAAAGCCTTAAGCAACAGCATGTAGCCCTTACCCAATGAAAGAAAACAGAATGTTGCCGAAACTTGCATAAGCCATAGCCACAAGCGTGTTGCAATTAACCAGATGACCTAACGAGTATGTTGCCATTACCTGAAAAGCTTAATCAGCAACATGTTCTCAATGACGACCGGACAGTTTAGGAACAAGTGTGCTTCCAACACAACCAGACAGCTTAGGGACAATCGCACTTCCAATAACACCAGACAGCTTAGGAACAAGCGTGCTCCCAATAACAACCAGACAGCTTAGGGACAAGCGTGCTTCCAACACAACCAGACAGCTTAGGGACAATCGCACTTCCAATAACACCAGACAGCTTAGGAACAAGTGTGCTTCCAATAACAACCAGACAGCTTAGGGACAAGCGTGCTTCCAATAACAACCAGACAGCTTAGGGACAAGCGTGCTTCCAATAACAACCAGACAGCTTAGGGACAAGCGTGCTTCCAATAACAACCAGACAGCTTAGGGACAAGCGTGCTTCCAATAACAACCAGACAGCTTAGGGACAAGCGTGCTTCCAACACAACAAGCGTGCTCCCAATAACAACCAGACAGCTTAGGGACAATCGCACTTCCAATAACAACCAGACAGCTTAGGGACAAGCGTGCTTCCAATAACAACCAGACAGCTTAGGGACAAGCGTGCTCCCAATAACAACCAGACAGCTTAGGGACAAACGTGCTTCCAATAACAACCAGACAGCTTAGGGACAAGCGTGCTCCCAATAACAACTAGACAGCTTAGGGACAAGCGTGCTTCCAATAACAACCAAACAGCTTAAGAACAAGCGTGCTTCCAGTAACAACCAGACAGCTTTGGAACAAGTGTGCTTCCAGTAACAACCAGACAGCTTAGGGACAAGCATGTTTCCAATTCGACTAGACAGAATAAGCGTGTCTGATACCGGTGCAGAATCAACACTGAACTGATGGCTGCATTCAAAACTGGAAAATGCTGCCTTTGGAGGACACATTTCAAGGAAGGCATCAAGACACGTCGAATCCAATGCTAACTTCACTTCCTGCCTCCTGAGATACCTTCACCTGGTCGATGTTTAAAGGAAGCCTCAGAAGCATGACTGATATCAGTTTATTGAGTTACCTACATGAACAAACGCTGCCTGCGGAGTCATTGGCTGATAGTCAGCGAGGCAGCATGTCAGCAGCCTAGTTTTTCGGATGCAGACGACTTCAACTGAACAACGACCATTTACCATTTTCTCTTTGGAGCTGCGCTGTAGCAGAAATTATTCCGTTTCCACCATGGTCGTTTTTCCTGCTGCTTAAATCTGTGCTGTAGTGCTATAAAATAAAGGCGACTTGACTATATTAAAGGGGACATAACACAAACAGTTTTGGCCAATCTCATGTTATCTTGAGTACCTATAGTGTAGTATTGCATCATTCATATCTCCGAAGAGTCTTCAGTTTATCAGATTTATAAAAGAAAGATACAGCTTAACGATTCTCTCCGAAAACAGCCGAGCTACTGGAGGCAAGCCATGGGCGGAGCTGAAGAGTTGCGAGCACTTACGGCCAATTGGCAACAAAACACAGACATTTGATACAGTTTTACAGCAGTTCATGACCGTGGGATCTTTTATCGCTGGGACTGCTCCGTCTTTCAGAATCAAACGATGTGCAAATCCAGTGTCAGAATGTACCTTGTTATAAAACATTCTTTACCAATTGACGGGAACAAACAAACACACTTGTGAAACTCCGTTGCTGCACCGGAAAAACAAATTGCACCCACTGTTCACACAACACTGAATAAGGCTATATTTTCCTCACATCCAAAAACACACATCTTGGAGAAATTCTTCTCGATGAAGTTCCCATCTGAACTTAGTTCATCTAAGTTACCAACTTACTAACTACCTTCTTTAGTCAGTCACATACTCGTGAAGTACTTATCAATAAAGTAGCAATGTGTGAAGTAATGCTAACTCGGTCACATCCGAATCAGACAGCTTATGATCAGTGCGGTGAATTTACGGGTTTAAGTTAACGAACTTGAACAACTCTGAGATGAATCCATTGGGGAAAAGAATTCCACTCGTTAAATTCCCGATTCCTAGTGATGGTGTTTTACCTGCTGAATTCACCATTTAATTAGCTATTGAGCAACTCGAAGCTGGTGATAATACTGAAGGCCCGTATATATGAGTGCTGTGATAGGTGTCACATCCCTATAGGTAGACATGGATCAGCTGATAGTCAGCTGATGCGAGTTTGACTAACTTGACCTGCCAGAACTGATGCTACGCTATGATATTGAATGTCCGCTGAGGAAATCGATGCTCTCATTGCAGTACTATCCTTTCATCTGTTGATTTACGATGACAGCACTGCTCAGTGCATTTGTTGGCTGCCTACAAGCTGTTGTTTAAAACGGCATTTTTTTTCTCTTTCAAAATAAAAGTATTTACTGCTGACTCGTAAAACAGTCTCTTCTCGCCATCTAAAGGCGGAACAATGTCACTAAAATCACCATCACGAACACACACACAGTTTCTCAATACTAAATACGATTATGTATATACAATATTATTTATTAAATAATAATGTTTAATAAACAACAACAACAGCCATCATAAAAGTTGCTAGGCAACTCAGTCAAAAGTACAAAGGCAGCACTCTGATATATAGTATTACATTTACATAAACATGATGAGATTATGCCAAACCTATTTGCTCTGGAACAAATAATAGATTAATGAGACCAAAGACTTACCCAAAGATTTACCCAAAACAAATTATATCTCATGTTTAACTGCTATAGACATCAGAACCAGCAGCAAATTTCTAGAAGATCTGACTGAGGTGAGGCTCCTCTCAGCGGGTTCATGAGTGCTGAACGACCGCTGATGCCCTGGAGCTCACATCTCTGAAAACGTTGAAGCAAATTTTCAAATAGACGTTATCTTTTTTAACAAACCGCATATTTGAAGTCCAAACAAGTACATTCTTGCCTTAAAAAAAACACTTAAAGGGGTGGTTGATTGTGATTTCACTTTTTTAACTTCAGTTAATGTGTAATGTTGCTGTTTAAGCATAAACAATATCTGCAAAGTTACAATGCTGAAAATTTTATGCAAACGGAGATATTGTCTTTAAAAATGATGGCAGTTTAATGCCTACAGTTACAGCTGGTAGGGACTACAACAAGCTATTTCCCAGGTTAGTGACATCACAAACCCTGAAATTTACATAAACCCCACCCCTGGGAACATGCAACAAAGGGGGCGAGGCCATGTTGCACTGCTTTAGAGAAGAGGAAGAGTTACTGCGATGCTTTCAAAACTAGGGGTGCATGAAAAAATCTATTCATATATGAATTGTGGTTATGTCTTCTAACGATTCTAATGGATTCACAATTTCAAAATCAATGTTCCAAAGCAACGGTTCTTAATCCTGTTCATCATGTCCCCTGCTCTGCACACACTCTGCTCTGCATCCCTCTCTTTCTCTCCTGATTCAGATCATCAGCTCCTCAACTCCATCAATGAACTGTGTTCTAATTATACACTTTAAGTGTATAGACAGACAGATATTTTTCACATAGCTACGAGAAGCGTTAAACATGGACGCGCACGTTGCCATGGTAGCAAGAAATACTTATTACAGTTACATATTAAACAATTACTTTTCAAAAATGCTACAACACAATCATGTATTCTGCTGTATTAAAGCTTTAATCAGGATAAAACCATATAAAAGACAGTGGTGCAGTGTGTGCGATATATATTGTCTGAGATAATATCGTAATTGTTGTTTTAACGATGTGCGATTTGACATTATCAGTATTTTGCCAAACACCAAACAAAACAATCCTACAGAGTGTCGTGAAGTCTAGTAGATTATTATTATTAGATTATTATTAGAGTGCATTCTTTCACTGCATGATTCAGTCTGTTAAATGCATTTAAAATGATCACAAAATTCAGGATACAGGGGCAGAAAATGTATATGTTTATATAATTTCATATAGTAAATCAATATCACACGAAGAGTGCTGTTTTTCTCTGAAAATCAACATGATTATATATAGATTTTTTTACAACATAAATTAAGAGACTTGCGTTTTAGACACCATATTGCCTGTTTTTGCTCTATTTCGACAACAAAAAAAATTACAAACACAGCCACAGCACTGTTTTGCGTCTCTGAGCAGTGATGGTGATTAATTCCTGAATGAATCAACTGTTTAAATTATTCGGTTCAGTCGCAATGACTCACTTATTAACAGTGACTTGCTGACACCTACTGGCAGTTTTAATTTCACATTTAAAGTATCTTTTTATTTTTTTATTTATTTTTTTTTTTCAAATGAGTATTCAACATTTTATGTCTTATGTCAACATTTTTATAAATGTTAATCAAAACATAATTTCTGCATTTGTAAATGCAGGTTAAATGCATTCATGTCCTGCATTAAACAGTGTATAAATACATCTAAATGCCACTTCCGATGAAGCTTCTGTGTTTCCTCTGCATTGAAAAGATTAATTTTGTTGATACTGATTTAATTTGCCTGGTAACAGCCCAAATGTCTTATTATTCTAAATAACTGATGATTCATTTAATTAAAAACAACTAGTTTGAGATTTATAGGCCTATCCCAGGGGTGTCAAACTCAGTTCCCCTGCAGAGTTTAGTTCCAACCCTGCTCCAACAAACCATGTCGTTTTCAAATAAGCCTAAATGATTAGATTAGCTGGATAAGATGTGTTTAATTAGGGTTATATCTAAACTGTGCAGGGCCGTGCACTCCAGGAACTGAGTTTGACACCCTTGGCCTATCCCATTTTTGCCTCCCTCCCACTGTTAAAATGTAACCAAGTAATTTTTTATCTGAGTACATTTTAAATGAGCTACTTTTTACTTTTACTTGAAGAGATTTTTAGACTGGTACTTTTACTTGAGTAGAATATGTTCGTACTCTTTCCACCTCTGACAGATAACAGCATATCTTAAAAGTATGAGACAACAACAAACAAAACAAACATACCATTCTGAAACGTCCTGTAAGAGCCGTACTTGCACAGGTTCTGAGCGATTCTCTTCACTAATATTCTCTGGGTTTCATTTGGACTCAAATTGATAAGCAATATTGACATCGCCATTGTTTACAGTACAACACCGGAGCACATGCCACTGAGGTGGGGGGTGGGATGTTTCTGGATGCGCACTAGGTGGATAGTGAATCACAACACACTGGGCCAGCTAACCAATCTGAGCCTATTGCGTATTTCTGAGGGAGGGGCTTCATAAAATCATCAGAGCGTTTATAGGAGAATGGACAGAGTGGTGTAGAATAAAGGTAAATTATGTGAAAAATAATGCTTTTTTTTTTTAAACGGAGCATTAACACGTTAGACTGCACCCCATAAACACAATCAAGCCTAGAAAAAAAAACTGTCAACTACCCCTTTAAAACTACATACCGTGAAACAAAAAAAGTATTATTTTAAAATTATAGTGGATTTGGGTGTCCGCCATGACACCCGCTGTGAGAAATATGGCAACTTCGGCAAGCGGAGTAATACAAACGGTGAAACAGCTGTTGGAGTTCTGTTATCACTCTAATATCACACTCTTATCAGCCAATCAGATTCAAGGACCAGAAATAACTGTTGTGTGTGTGTGTATACGTATATATATATATATATATAGAACTGTTGTGTGTGTGTGTATATATATATATATATATATATATATATATTATTTTTTTAATAGCCTATTAAATAAATAAATGACCACCTGACCACCGCATTAACTAAAACATTCAGCCAGCATCACGCTGAAAATAATAATTTACTGACATCTGGACTTAAGTCTCTATTCTCTGCATTAGCACTGTTTTGAACTTACTGTTTGAATTCGCTTACTGGATCCTTGGACTTTCCATGAGTTTATCGGTTTAAAAAGATGTGATCGCAAAAACCTGCTTCTTTTCATTTTTAAGGTATTGTTTTCATTATAATTTACTGATTCAAATTAGTAATCAATAATTAATTATTATTTTACTACTCTGCGCCCCACGCATTGAAAACCCCTGAGGTAGACCGACTCCGCCTGTGGTCATTTACATGATTTGTCGAGATGAGAGGTGACCCCTCCTGAGTAGTGTGATTTATATGGTGTCATTTCTAATCACCCAAGCACTGACGCGTTGACTCTGAGTACCGGCTATTTCGAGAGTAAATCCAGCATAAATATGCATGTCATTCCCGAAACATTGCAGCATCTATGAGACCAAAAAACGAAAGTTTCATACAAATTCTGAATGGATTAGCATATAGCCTAGAAAGTGTGCAAAGCACGCTCCCTTTATTATCACTAAAAAGCATCACTCATCTTAGTTTATCGATCGCAATCTCACAAAGTTCCGTTATAATCAACCCAGTCAACATTCTGATCTCACAGTGATGTCACCATGAGCTCCCAGGATACTCGTGATGAGGTCACAGTGTGAGGTCACAGTGAGCTAAAAGTTTAACCTCACAGCGCCCTCAATGTGTGCTCATACTAATGTGAGGTCAAAGTGCACTCACTGCACAGAGACTAGGTACCCATCATGCATTGCAGCATGAAGCTTTTGATTGTCACCATTGTTGAGCTTCATGCACTGATTCCTGATGTTTCTCTTTGTTTTTAAATGACACAACAGTTCAAAATGCTTGTAGCTCATCATGCTTTTAAAATCATTCGTAAATGTTAACACTGCAGTATCCTATACTGTATAATCAAAGAGCTATTTTAATTCAAAGCTTTAAATTACCAGCTCCTCACAAAGACTGCATACTGAACCAGGGTGAAGATTGTGTTGTTATCATCAATAACAAACTGATATTACCTGGTTGCAGTTTCTTTGGTATTCCCTGCAATGACAAATGTGCTTTTCAAACACAGTTACAGCAGCCCCCTAAAATATAACGTTATAAGGTCAAGGGTCAAGAGCCCAACTAAGGCAAACACTAATCACCTTGATGGTAACAATAAAACAATTAACTGAGACAATAAAACATTATCTAAATCTCTGTTAATTCTCAATAAGTGCTTTTGTAGATGTCTGACAGAAATAAAGTCAGTCTGGTTAATAATGAGTGAAGCTGGTGATGCTGTTTGTGGAGTTGTTTAATCATTCTCTGCTGAGATCACCAAAGATTTAATGTATTTTGTATTTCAGTTGATTTCATGGAAGGCTGTGTCTGGAAGTCAGTTGCATGTTTGGAGAAGGTTCTTATAACAAAAATCTGTTAGCATGAAAAGCTCTCTAAACTACACAATGAATCTCTTTACATCGGATCTGCACTTTGTTTGTTATGAGATGATTCACGAGCGTGCAAAACTGTACTTATTAAAAACTCTGCCGCTTTCAGCAGTGAATGAATTCTGAAAAACTAAAACGTTTTTGACTGGCCATTGCCTTCAAGAAATCAACAGATATGTCTGTGATGGCTACATTGCTCAACACTGCAAAAACACGTTGGATAGTTTGCCAGATCTTCAATTGCTGTTGCTTTCGTTTGAGGGTATTTAGCACCATCTAGGGTCCGTACAAATGGGCCTGGGCTTGGCTAACCACTCCAATTGCAGTGGGGCTGACATCGAGGATTCCATTACTAACAATATGCGGGGGCAACTGTCCACTGTCCCCTTGCCCCCTCCTAATGTTGCCCATGAATCTGTATATATGTGCCATGAAATGTAATGTGTGTTGTAAAGATCACGAGTAAAAACATTAAAAAAAAGAAAACCTTACAGCTGCTTGAGTCGTGACTGTCACGTTAGCCTGATGGGACCAAACTCTCTTTGGGATTTTAAAACGTAAGACAGTACCCAGATTTGAAGACTACAGTAAGATTTAACTTCTACTGTTAATAAGATTTTGGTAGGCTACTATTAGATGGATAG
>NW_015506960.1:126728-136115 GCF_001515645.1 Sinocyclocheilus grahami
GGCAGTTGTCATCTTGGCGGTGTGTTTGGGGTCGTTATCATGTTGGAAGACTGCCGTTCGGCCAAGTTTCTGAAGGGAGGGCATCATGCTCTGCTTCAGAATGTCACAGTACATGCTGGAATCCATGTTTCCCTCAATGAACCGTAAGCTCCCCAGTACCAGCAGCACTCATGCAGCCCCAGACCATGATGCTACCACCACCATGGTTGACTGTAGGCAAGACACAATTTCCTTGGTACTCCTCACCAGGGCGTCGCCACACATGCTGGACACCATCTGATCCAAACAAGTTTATCTTGGTCTCATCAGACAACAGGACATGGTTCCAGTAATGCATGCTCTTGGACAGGTTGTCTTCAGCAAACTGTTTGCGGGCTTTTTTGTGTAGAAGAGGCTTCCTTCTGGGACGATGGCCATGCAAACCGACTTGTTGCAGTGTGCGGCGTATGGCACTGACAAGCTGACCTCCCGCTTCTGCAACCTCTAAAGCAATGCTGGCAGCACTCATGCGTCTGTTTTTTGAAGCCAGCTTCTGTACCTGATGCACAGCACAAGGACTCAACTTCTTTGATTGACCCTTGCGAGGCCTGTTCCGAGTGGAACTCGTCTTAGAAAACCTCTGTATGACCCTGGCTAAGGTACTGCAACTCAGTTTAAGAGTGTTACAGATCTTCGTATAGTGTAGGCCATCTTTGTGGAGAGCAACAATTCTAATTCTCAAATCCTCAGAGAGTTATTTGCCATGAGGTGCCATGTTTTTCCTTTTCATTCGATATATTCTCAAACGTGTTTACTATATTATGAAATATTTCGATTCTCAAATATGTGTAAGTAAATGCCCTTTGCACCTTTATTATGTTAGTTGATCTATAATGGGCAATGGGCAAAATAGCCTAATAGTGTAATCTATATATGCATAAAAACCCGTCTTTTTACTTAAGCACCAGATATGGGTGTCATGCCATTAAATATTTTTAATACGACTGATTTGTATTTAATGTGAATTTAATAAAAACATTGTACATTACTAATTATCAGAGGTGGGACCAAGTCATTGTTTTGCAAGTCACAAGTAAGTCTCGAGTCTTTGCATTCAAGTCTGGAGTCAAGTCCCGAGTCAAGACAGACAAGTCTCAAGTCAAGTCCCAAGTCAAGACAGACAAGTCCAAGTCGAGTTGCAAGTCATCAACTTTAAGATTCAAGTCTTAAACAAGTCATTAGTGCTCTTTGCCCAAATTAGTGTCTCAGTATTAATTACCATATCAAATTCTAGTCATTTATTTCAGGAAGGCAGGTAGAATATGTTTGACATAGTTAAATTTCATGTGAGATGGGTGCCCTCAGTATAACTACTCAAGTTCAATTTAGGGATTGTGCCAAAATAGGACAAGCAGTGAAAAAAAACAGAATAGCAAAGACAACTTAATTTCAGAGAAATAACAACTGCAACATATTTTGCATGTGTGCATAAGAATATATGCTTCTAGGTGTTATATTGAAGCCAATGAGCCATTATTTGGAACCTCAATGAAGCAGATTTAAAAATATGTGAGCGGAAACGCAGAAAGAACTGCTTTGAAAGAGCTAGAAGAAATAACTGTAAGCATTCTTTACAAGTGAGAGGAAACATGCAATATGGATGCAGACAAACCCATGAAGACAATCATTCAAAAATGCTGTGCTACCATACTTTATAACTACGAGTAACAAAGACAAAATCATTTAATCGAAAAAAAAATGTTGTACATTAAATGTTAAGTTTATAGTATGCATAGTTGATTGCTAAATTTAGGGGCTATGTGCGCTATAGTCCTACAGACTGATTCACAACACGTGAATTCATTTATTTATCCAGAAAGAAATGGAAGTGGCATGAGTGCCTGGTGAAGAGGGAGAAATGATGAGCAGCCTTTATAGTTATATATTCAATACTCATTTTGTTCAAATTATATTTTAAATGATCATTAGGCCTATTGCCGCTTGCCCACTTCAGACATTAGGCCTAATGTGCATTTGTCTTCTTCAAATTATAGCTAAATGGTTTGTAGTGATTAATTTAAAATCTAGATTAAATCAAGGTTTATCTAATAATTCTGTTGCACCAAACTTTAAACCTTTAAAAATAAGCAGGTTTACATTTTAACCCATCATTTTGATCCTGGATTTAAGTTATATTTAATCGTTAATATTAATAGTTAATCCTGTTGCACCATAACTTAATGGAGGTTTAAATAAAATAAAATGCACATGCAAATAAAATATGTAACTGATCGAACAAAAACAGTGGAGATCTGACAAAAACAGGTCCCAGAGGTGTTTATTACAAATAAAAATGAAAATTAAAGCAGAGTGCGAGGGTTGTGGCGGAAGTGAGGAATATTTAACAGCAGCGGTCACGGTGATGATGAGGCGAGCACCAGTGATCACGGCCGCGCCTCTCGTTTCTCATGCCCGCTCCGTGTGTCTGCTGGGCGGCGATCAAACGGGCAGGGCAGCGCTTTTCACGAGCGGAGATCGCTACTAGACGAAATATTTTTTTTCTTATCTCGGTTCTTTTGTCGTAAGTTGTGTTATTACTCCATTAATTTATACTAGCCTATATATCTAGCGCTCCCTAAACGCAGTCTTTGGCTTATCGTCAGTCAAGCGCAAGCACGCTGCAGGGACACGTCTATAACGACTTTGTTCTGATCATAAAGTCTTTTCGAGTCACAGGGCTCAAGTCCAAGTCAAGTCTTGAGTTATTGCCGTCAAAGTCTAAGTCGAGTCTCAAGTCTTCTTTAATTATGTCGAGTCGAGTTGCAAGTCATCAAATTTGGGACTCGAGTCCGAGTCAAGTCTCGAGTCGTGTGACTGGATTCCACACCCCTGCTAATTATAGCACTTTCATTGTACAGAAAGAGAGCAAAATTCAAGCACTCTCAAAAACTCCCATTAAATTCACTGAAGCTGTTTACACTGTGAAATTAATATCTTACATTCGTACGTACATCTGCACTTTGTTTCTGATGAGAGAATTCGCCAGAGAGCAGAATTCATTCAGCGAGCGAGTGAAAAAAACACCGGAGTTTCAGCGAGGACTCATCTGAATGCCTCTGATTGGTCACAACAGAATCATGTGTGATTGGTTAGCTGTGTGTTTCTGGCTCAGCGCCAGCCAGGCGAACGCAGATTTGAATTTAGCTGCTGGTTATGTGAGGCACTGAGCATATTATCACACCAGTGTGATTGTATCAAATATAAAAAATATTATTCGGCTATTTTTTATCTTTTGGAGCATTGGCATGCAGTACCAACCTCGACCACCAGGTCATTGTCAGAAAGCACTGAGTCAGTTGGTAATGTATTGTGCTGTGGTATTTTAACTGTACATGATCAGATCTGTAGATTGGCGTGTTGAGCTTCTGTGCATTTGGACCTGTATTCGAATTTAAATCTGGGGAAATAAACACGTTTCTGCTGATTAGTAAAGTTGTCTTCATTTCTGAAGGAGACTGTATTGTCCATGAAGGCTGGAAGTGAAAAACTTCTTATATTCAGGTGTGCAGAATTATTAGGCATGTTTTCTTTTACAGATAAAATGAGCCAAAAAAGTGATTTAACTCAGACTGAAAAGTCAAAAATTATTAAATGCCCATGAGAAATATTCAAAACTAATGCAATACAGAAATTGAAAAGTTAAGACGTGACCATTGGACAGCAAAATGCTCAATGAGTCAGCAGGGTCAGAAAAAAACAGGTAGAGAAGAAAAGATGCATGTTAACTGCAAAATAATTAAGAATTAATGTGAAGAATTAGGCGTAAAACCATCAGGAACCATTTAGTCTCCAGTTCCACCATTTTCCAGAACTGCAACCTTCCTGGAGTCTCCAGAAGTGCAAGGTGTCAGGTTCTCAGAGATTTTGCTTGGGTAAAAATATCCTAAAAAATGACACTCACTTAATAAGAATAACATGCTGAAGTGTTGTGAAATACACAAAGACTACTTTTTATAGGCTTTATATACAGAAAAGTTGAGAGTGACTCTTGAAGGTCCAGCACCACATCCTCTTATACCACTGTTTTGGAGAATTTATCTTCCAGAATCTGGCAGTAAGTTTTAGCAGCTCATTTTTAGTCAATCTCTGCAAGACAGACTTTTTAGGATAGAAGATGGACTAAAAATGAACTCCCAAAACTTACTGCCAGATTCTGAAACCCTAAGCCTAAGAGTTTCAGATACACATAGTGTTTAGATTAATTTTATGTACAGAAATATTATTTGTTTAGTTGACTCAAATGAAGTTCACAGTGATACTGTAATCACGTTATTAACACAGCATAAATATTAGTTGTTGTTTTGTTTTCTTTATTGTTTAAGGCAATTTACAATGAAATTACTGTTTTCATTGTCAATTTTTTATTCAGATTATCTTTGCTTTTAATTCAACAGTACTGTTCTATTTAACATATTTGTTTTCCTAATGCCAGAAAAATACAGATTTTTATGGGATTATTATTATTTTTATTATTATTATTATTTATTTTTTGTAGTGTATTCTTCCATTGACCCCTGCTACAACTACACTGTGCTGGACGATCCATGGAGAGCCAACAGCAGTCGCCTATCAAGCTCCTACAAGTGTGACAGTGATCTCACCTCCAGCAGCTGGTATCGTCTCTTCATTAACAACTTGAGCGCTCAGATCCCAGACACGTGTGTTGCTCGGTATAGCTGTGGCACTGCTGTCCCACTGTGGATTCGTGGTGGACACCCAACAGTTGAAGATGGAGTCGTCACTCGAGATATCTGCGGTCACTGGAGCAATTACTGCTGCTTTTTCGGGTCTTACCCCATTAAAGTCAAAGCCTGTCCAGGCAATTATTATGTCTATGAGCTGGTTAGACCAACTTTCTGCAATTCAGCATACTGTGCAGGTAATTATATTCACATGAACTCTTTGTTTTATTTGTTTGATTGCTGATTCATTGATATTCATCAGCCCTTTATTTTTTTCAGCTGTTACTAACATCAGCAGCACTCATACAACAGTCCAGCTTAAGCAGCAAATTTTGCAAAACACAAAATTTATGTCACTGCCAAAACTTTTTTATATCAATAGTGGGCAGTCAGGGCCAGCAAAGCCTTTTCTGCTGTCCTAAACACTATCAGAAGCAGTGACTTAGTTTTAATATATTTTTCGAATAAATGTGTATTAAATTATTTCCAATAGTCTATTCTCTTCATTTCACAGCTTTTCTCTTGGTTGTAGTGCTTCCAGTAGTGTATGTTTATGTTAGAGCTTTTATCCAATCATATTTCAGCAATCATGTGTTGCTAGGGTCAAAGAAATCTGCCTGAAAGCCTCTGTTTTATTTGTGTGATTGCTGATTCATTGATATCAGTCATTATTTTTTTCAGCTGTTACTAACATCAGCAGCACTCATACAACAGTCACACCAGAGACGAGCCCAGCTGGTAATGTAGTCTGATATTTCCTCTGTTGATTTGTGTTTTGATTGAATGTTTGTGGATCATTGCAGACATTTTCATTTTCGAGGGCGATGCATGAGTGTGATGGTATGATTGTTCACAGATTCTGACTGCAAGGAGATTGAGTGATAGTAGTCACCTTTAGATTCTTTCTTTCCTTCTTTCTTTTAAATAGTGACATTAAAATACATTTTAGGCTAAATATTGAGAAATGTGCATTGTGCACAAGTAGTACTCCAAAAAAAAGTTTAATTATAATTTGTATATCAGTAAGTATTAAGTGATATGTCAGTAAATAGACAATAAAGTAAATAAAATGTTAATAGATTTGAACTAGTATGAAATAAAGGCATTTTAAAATATATTACTTTTTTAGGGTTTGTAATTTGAAAAAAAATATGTTAGCAAATACCATTAACTGAATGATACTGATGTAACGAATGAACTAATTATCATCAAGAAGTCAGAAGTCAGAAAGAGCTTAATTACCAAGTATGTTTACACACACAAGGAATTTGACTTGACCACAGGAGCTTCCCGTGCAGAAGAAAGTGCAAACATAGAGCAGACATCCATGATAGTGCAGACGTACATAGGAATTACACCGTAGAGTTAGAAATATAACACTAATATAAGAAAAACAGACAATTAAATAACGCATATACAGAAGTAGAAAGATAGTTTAGAAATATTGTTTAAATGAATGTACAGATATGTTATTTAAAAGTGTGCAGTTTACAAATGTACAATTTTCAGATTCTATGTACAAATGTGTCGGTTATGAAGAACAACATATTGTTATGAATGTTTTAATTGTTCAGGCTGAATATACTGTTATATATATATGTGTGTGTGTGTGTGTGTGTGTTTATTAATTTTTTTTATATATATATATAAATGATCAGATCCTTCCTGAGCTAAAGTTCTAGATTTTTCTCTCTCCTAAAACTTAATTCAGCATACTGTGCAGGTAATTATATTCACATGAACTCTTTCTACACATTCATGATATTTGTCTTTCTGCTTATAAATCAATATGCATCCAAACTTTCAGATGTTAGCAACATTAACAGGAGCCATATTATATATATATATACAGTGGGTACGGAAAGTATTCAGACCCCCTTAAATTTTTCACTCTTTGTTATATTGCAGCCATTTGCGATTTTTCTCTCTCCTAAAACTTTATCTCTTCAAAAACTATTATTTTTCTCCACAAGGCAACAAAAGGGGGAAAAAAAGCTAAACTAGCATTAGCATGCAGTACCAACCTCGGCCACCAGGTGCCACTATCAGAAAGCACTGAATCAGTTGGTATTGTATTGTGCTGTGGTATTTTAGAGAAGGGTATAACTGCAGCCTGGAGATCTCCACAATGGGGTGGGAGCTCCAAAATAGGGCGTGGCTTCCTCCCATTGACAGACAGGCACATGACACGCATGCGCAATTTTTTCCCACAATCCACTTCAGTGCAAACTCCACCCCACAGCTGATTCTAAAGTTTTTATTGGTTGTGTCAATTAAAGTGTTGATTTCCTACACTATGCTACAAAAATGCTAACCCCTAAACCTACCCCACACCTGACCCTAACCTTAACCAGTGAAATTGACTGCACGGCGGGACTGACAATGAATAACGTGGTAAAGAAAGTTGCTGTTCAGGAGATAAACAGTTAATAAGATTATGCGATTTGAGACCGTTCCGTAACTCCCCAACCAGACCTCACCGGACAATGGTACCTTTTTAGTTACACCCAGCGTCACTACCCCCTCCTACACTGCCAATTTCATGCCCCGGGATGCCCCCGTTACTTGGAACAAAGCGATAGAGTTAAATCTTTCCCCTGCGCTGCGCTGGGACGGCTTGCGGGAGAGCTCGTGGGTGATTCCCGTTTATATGTTATTGACTAATTATAATGTAAGTAAGCAACTCTCCTGCTTAGATATCACTGCTTTGTGTCATGTCAAAATGAAACATGAAATGGCTTGAAAACGTGATGACTGTCAGTTTTTAGTGAGCATTCAACTTGATGAAATGAAAGATGTATATTCATGACTGTGACAATGTTTACAGGGCTTTTATGATGATGACCCGGAAATAAGTTGACTATTAAAAAGAACAGCTGAACATCAGTTCACAGTTCAAACTCCGGTCCGGACACTACTAGCCACAAGCTTTGGGCTCTGATCTCACGGAGAATATTTATTTATATAGCATATTTTATTTTAGATCAACTAGAAACAATGTTTAATTTATAAAGTTTTATTTTGATGATGACCCGGAAATAAGTTGACTATTAAAAAGAACAGCTGAACATCAGTTCACAAATAAAAATGGTCTATTTACAAGTGCAAATAGGCCGCCTTGTTGGCAGAGGTTATTTACACTAACTCCACCCATCAGCGTGTGATTACAAAGCATTACAAAAGACTATCGTCTAATAACAGCTCCAGTGTGGTGCAGATGGTGAAGTACATGTTGTGTTTGACACGATCGACTGGTGTTCAAATCTTTGTTTTGACAAACTTTTTCTTACCTTTTCAAATCAGATATCACATCAGAATGACATGTATTTTCAATAATAATGAAGGAAATAATCTAAAAGTTGAACTTAAAGTATCGGGTAGGGTTAGGGTACGTGTAGGGAGGGATTTATTGTCCCAATAAGGTGACATCCATTGGGGGTTCCAAGATGGCGTCCTTCTAGTCAGACATGTTTTTTCTCTGTCCTTGGTAGACGTGGAGTTTGCAGCTGGAAATTACGTCCCAGCTTTTATTTTATTTTATTTAATATGAAGATACCTCTTACATCTTAATGGTATTGAAGAAATAAACATTTTGGATTGGCAAAAGGAGAAGTAGGAAACACTCCTCTCCTCACAATGCTGATGCTAACGAGATGGAACTTGCTCGTGAGTCCGTTATGGAGCCCCCTTGCCTGGCCGATTTCCCTAGTCTGCCTGAAACACCCCAAAAAACTGATTCTCCAGCTCAAAAAAGGAATCGAGTCGGTGCGAAACCTGATTCCGAGAATACTTCGGAAGTGCTCGAAGCTATCCATGCACTTGGCTTGAAACTCGATCAAACGCATTTAAAGGTTTCGGAGATTGAGAAAACTACAGAGCTCACTTCGGCCAAGGTGGACAGTTTAGTAACTTCTGTGCAACAGCTAATCGTCAAAGTTAACTCTCATGACGAACGGTTATCCCTGATGGAGATAGAAATGCAAGCTCTAAAGGCTATAAACGCGACTTTGAAGTCTAATATAGCAGAGGCTCAACGTTACACTCGATGATGGTCCTCCAAATTGCATGACTTGAATAAGGCTGATGGTGAAAATGTCAGACAGGTGATGTCTCAGATTACGTATGCAACCATGGTTCCCTGAGTAGGAAACAAGACACTGTGGCCGCTAAAATGACAACAATTATTTTGTTATAGCACAGATTTACAACAGCCAGAAAAAAAAATCAAACACTAATGTTGCAATGTCAAGGGTCAAGAGCCTAACTAATGCAAACACTGATCACATTAATGGTGACTTTAAATGAAACATTCAACTTCTAAACCTCTGTTCTAAATAACTTTTTTTAGACAAACTGGTTAGTAATAAGTGAAGCTGGTTGTTTATTCCTCCTCTGCTGAGATTTTGAGAGATTGAATGTGTTAACATTCGGAGAACGCTCTGGGAACATTACATTTCTATCGAGGTAGATGTTGTTCATTCTAACAGTGCTTGTTAACTGCTTGTGTTTGTATTATTAATGTTAATACTATGCTTAATTAGTATTCAAATGACGTGAATATTAACTTTGTGTAAATGTAGCAGTCAAGTTAATAAATATATATATATATATATATATATATATATATATATATATATATATTTTTTTTTTTTTTTTTTTTTTTTTT
>NW_015506960.1:136201-140865 GCF_001515645.1 Sinocyclocheilus grahami
AGCTTTGTTTTTTGTATTGTATTTATTTTAACTGGTTAATAGCACATCTATGACACAAATTGTGTGATTTATGACACATTAGTGTGCTAAATATTTTAAGACACTGTATGTGTTAAGAAGACTAACACACTGGTTGTGCTAAAATTGAATAAACACAATGTGTTGTCCTTAACTAGACACACAGGTGTGTTAAGACATAACAAAGGTTGTGTTGTTTTTAACACATCCGTTTTAAGAGTGTTTTAATCCACCAAAACCGAGAAAATCATTAATTTTTCTTGGCTGCTTTTATTTATTTATTTTATTTATGCAATATTATTTAATATTTGATTCTTCCATTTCTGCATCTAAACACCTACAAACCTAAAACTTTATGCTATTGTTTGCAATTTGCTTATTGCACAATTTACTGGTATCTATACTTTTATTATCATAATAAACTTCTTTGTTAGAATACAAAATTACTGCGGTCTATAACAAATATTACCAGGGTTCGTATAAGGTGCTTTAAATGTTTGAAGTACTTGACTTTGACTTTTTGAAATTTAAATCCTAAAAAAAAACCTTGGAAACTGCCATATTTATGAAAAGGTACCTAAAAAGTGCTTGAACTATTGAAAAACAATATATATTAAATTAGTGATACATTTTTGCTAATGACAATATATATGAAATTAGTGTTTAATTTGTGCTAATGACGATTTTTTGTTGTCATAAAAAGCTTCTTCATTACAATACAAAATTACAAAAGTTTATAGAAAATAATATGAAAACAATAACTGTTGTACTTTTTTAATCATTATATTGTTTATATATTATAATTGTTAACCACATAACAAGTGACACAATAATGAATCATTACTGCTTAAAAATGTTGAAAATTCAAATGTTAAAGCATGAAATAAGATACCAAATCAGTGAATTTGAGTTTAATGTGGGTATATTATCAGTAACGTACTCATTAAACATTTGTTATCATTCAAAAACACTGGCCATTTATATTAATGTGATTCAGAGATGAAGGCCATAATACTAATATTGTCCACACGAGGAAGCCACAGGATAGCAAATCCTTCAAGATAAAAACTGTGAAAATAATTCAATAAATTGACTTGTATTATTAAACAGCATATAAATTCATTTTATTTTCATAAAGTTTAATAAAGCCCAATATAAAAAGTATTCAAAAACTGTAATATCCTCAATATTCCAATAGAACATATATTTTTTTATCTTAATTTTAATGGTATTGACAATATGTTTGTCAAGTTGTCAGACATAACTGAATGTATGTCCAACTGAAGAAGGGACACTATATTATCTATTTTCATATTGTGCATATAATAATACTCACATAAAGACTCATAATTTACTTGAAAAGAGACATGTCCATTGTATAACTCATCTACACAAGCCATTGTGCTTGGACCCCGATGATCGCCTCAAGTTAAACTGCATTGTTTCAGTTACCTTCTTTGTCGTTGCCCACAACGCTTCGGTGACAGGACTACAGGACTTTGAAATAACAAACTGGTAAAACAATAAAAGGCATGACTTATTTCACATCCAGCTAGCCAACTCTGTCCAAGCTGTTGTCATAGCCTAATTGGCTTTTTTATTAGAATACAACATAGCAAGGGTCAATAGAAAAATATTATGAAAACTATAACCGTTGTACTTTTGTTTGCAGCGGGGCAGCTCAAGAACGCCGAACACACAAGTATTCTGGCTCTTTTGCCTCAAGGCTGCCCATGCCGCTTTGTCAAGCCAACATTTTAAGTTTGGTCACAAACTTTAGCTTCTAATTAGAATTCTTCTTAGACTAAAATAATTAATAATTAATGTGAATAATTATGCGTAAAACCATCAGGAACCATTTAGTCTCCATTTCCACCATTTTCCAGAACTGCAACCTTCCTGGAGTCTCCAGAAGTGCAAGGTGTCAGGTTCTCAGAGATTTTGCTTGGGTAAAAATATCCTAAAAAATGACACTCACTTAATAAGAATAACATGCTGAAGTGTTGTGAAATACACAAAGACTAATTTGTATAGGCTTTATATACAGAAAAGTTGAGAGTGACTCTTGAAGGTCCAGCACCACATCCTCTTTTACCACTGTTTTGGAGAATTTATTCAGAGTTTTAGCAGCTCATTTTTAGTCAATCTCTGCAAGACAGACTTTTCAGGATAGAAGATGGACTAAAAATGAAATCCCAAAACTTACTGCCAGATTCTGAAACCCTAAGCCTAAGAGTTTCAGATACACATAGTGTTTAGATTCATTTTATGTACAGAAATATTCTTTTTTTAGTTGACTCAAATGAAGTTCACAGTGATACTGTAATCACGTTATTAACACAACATAAATATTAGTTGTTGTTTTTTTTGTTTTTTTTGCACTGGATGGTTTAAGGCAATTTACAATGAAATTATTGTTTCCATTGTCAGTTTTTTATTCAGATTATCTATGCTTTTAATTAAACAATACTTTTCTATTTAACAGACATTTTTGCCTAATGCCAGAAAATTACAGTTTTTATGGGATTTTTTTTTTTTGCAGTGTATTCTTCCGTTGACCCCTGCTACAACTACACTGTGCTGGACGATCCATGGAGAGCCAACAGCAGTCACCTATCAAGCTCCTACAAGTGTGACAGTGATCTCACCTCCAGCAGCTGGTATCGTCTCTTCATTAACAACTTGAGCGCTCACATCCCAGACACGTGTGTTGCTCAGTATAGCTGTGGCACTGCTGCCCCACTGTGGATTCGTGGTGGACACCCAACAGTTGAAGATGGAGTCGTCACTCGAGATGTCTGCTTAAGAATATATATTTGCGGTATAAGTACCAAAAACCATCTAAATATATTTTTACAGCTCCTCTCTCAGGAGCTCTGCTAAGAACAGGTCGATTTTGTCCTGTCTAATTAATATTCATGAGCCTCTCTTCTGATTGGCCTGTTGTTTTCTGAGTGACACACAACAAGGCCAACCACAGGTAACTAGGGTCAGCGACGTCACAGCGCTAGCTGGAGGCAACACAACAAAGGGGAAACGGGAGGTGGCCCATTCAAACCAGCGCAGGTTCGGCTACATAAGGAGCTTAAAATATCATGTTGTGATGTAGGGTGCCAGAATCTACGTAATACAGCCTCAAATTAGAAATTTGATCGCTTATCTGCTGCCACTGCCAGACCAAAAACCGACGACAGCTGTGATCTGCTACCACTGCCAGACAAAAAACCGACAGCTTTGGTTAAACGCGATAAAACGAGCAGACTGGACAGAAAGGATCAACAAAAATGCTCGCGTTTGCAGCCCACACTTCTTATCAGAAAAGGTTCAATAAAGTATTGTCTTTTGTTGTTATGGGCGCGTCTACAGATTTCTTGCCATATGTCTATGTTTCTTGCATCTCATGACTATGTCGTGTATGAAATAATGTCTGTGCATGTGTGTAAAACAACAAACTGACAATTCATATATAATCATTTGTAATTGTATATACATTGTTGTGGGGGTTTGGCAAAAGGAGAGTGGGACTGTGGGCGGTGCTCGGGGTGGTGACTGACGGCGGTGACTGTGTAGTTCTGCCCTCAACTTTTTACGGAAATCACAACGGTTCGTGAAAAATAGCTAGAACTTTAAGCAGGCTGTGTGCATTTTACTGTGGACTGACTGTTTTGAAACTTATATGGTAGTTAAATAGCCCCTAGACCTCAGTAATCGTGAAAAAAGCCAGGAAATTTCAGTTTTGACAATATGGGACCTTTAAGTTCTGGATTTTCCTCTCTCCTAAAACTTCTTCCTCTGTTTTCAAAAACTTTTTTACAATTTTTCTCCACAAGAGGCAAAAACAAAAAGCTAAACTAGCATTAGCATGCAGTGCCAACCTCGACTACCAGGTGCCACTATCAGAAAGCACTGAATCAGTTGGTAATGTATTGTGCTGTGGTATTTTAACTGTACATGATCAGATCTGTAGATTGGCGTGTTGAGCTTCTGTGCATTTGGACCTGTATTAGAATTTAAATCTGGGGAAATAAACCCGTTTCTGCTGATTAGTAAAGTTGTCTTCATTTCTGAAGCAGACTGTATGAGAACAGCTGCTAGTAATGTTCATTTGTACTGTATAATGTACTGCTAAAAAATAAATATTTTAATTACAGAATATACCTCTGTTGACCCCTGCTACAACTACACTGTGCTGGACAATCCATGGAGAGCCACTAACATATATGCTTCAGGCAGTAATTGTGACCAGTATGTCACCTGGAGCGGCTGGTATCGTCTCTTCATTAACAACATGAGCGCTCACATCCCAGACACGTGTGTTGCTCAGTATAGCTGTGGCACTGCTGCTCCACTGTGGATTCGTGGTGGACACCCAACAGTTGAAGATGGAGTCGTCACTCGAGATGTCTGCGGTCACTATAACAATTACTGCTGCTATTTCGGGTCTTTTCCCATTAAAGTCAAAGCCTGTCCAGGCAATTATTATGTCTATGAGCTGGTTAGACCAACTATCTGCTATTCAGCATACTGTGCAGGTAATTATATTTACACTCATGATATTTGTCTTTCTGCTTATTAATCACTATTCATCCAAACTTTCAGATGTTACCAGCATTAACACGAACTCTCTCTCTCTATATATATATATA
>NW_015506960.1:143865-145321 GCF_001515645.1 Sinocyclocheilus grahami
AACCTCTCTCTTTGAAGTTCTTGATGATCCGGTAAATGGTTCTTTGAGGTGTAATATTCTTTGTAGCGATTTCCTCAAGAGGGTCTAGCAGCAGCCTCGCACTTGCATTCTCAGACTTGCACTCTCAGACACTTGCGCTTCCGCTAGCGACGTCACTTGCAGTCTTTTATTTTTTATTTTGTTCTATTTATTGATTACTTTGTTTGAATCGCTCAACATTTTACAACAGTAGCCAGGTGGTGAAGACAAGAAAAAAGAAACTAAATTACAATGTCCCTTGCAATCGCCACTTGCACTCTCCGATACCTGCGACGTCACTTGCAATCCACACAAATCGTGCATGTTGCCAATGGAGACAAGACGCTGTGGTGCTGATTAAACGATTAAAACTATAACATACAGGGTCCTGCAAGAAAAAGACAAGACCCGCAAATCCGTTGCCACAGAACAGCAGAATATGAACACAATGCACAAAGCCTCTCGTTAAGCGTTTTCCTCTAGTAGAAAAACATAAACACTTAACATGGCGTAATGTATTAAGATACATTAAGTTCAATTAAAAGATCAAATTCGATATATAGTTATTATTTAATGTACTACAAGGCAAACAGATGGCTATGAACACAATGCGCAAACTTTCACTTGTCCTCCCATACAGCAAAACGCTTAATGTGGCATAATAACGGACTAAGATGATAAAGACAATTCAGTAGGCCGAGCCTGTATGTCTTGTTGTTGACTCAAAGTATATACAGACCAACAAATATGAACGTGCATTTTGAAATGCATTAAGTGATTTTAAAAGGATCAACTCCGTACAGGCAAGCAGACGAGCCCAGAACGCAATGCGTTAAATTGCACGTTAAACATTTTCCTCCTATAGAAAATCATTATAAATAAAACACGTAATGTAGCTTAATGGACAAAGACAATGATATAAAAGAGCTGTAGACAGTTTATTCTATATGGAAAAACGCTTAACACGAAACTGTGCGTGTTGCATTTATTCTGGGCTCACATGCATGCCTGTACATATTAGTTACGTATATTAATAATGTAGAGGAGCATATTGAGTTTGGCCTTTTTAGTCCATTATGCCACATTATGCCACGTTTTGCGGTATGGGAGGAAAATACTATATACATATTCATTATATTAATAAATTGTATATTTAATTTGATATTTTAATAGCATCTTAATACATTAAGCCATGTTAAGTGTTTATGTTTTTCTACAGGAGGAAAACGCTTAACGAGAGACTTTGTGCATTGCGTTCATTTTCTGCTGTTCTGTGGCGACAGATTTGCGGGTCTTGTCTTTTTCTTGCAGGACCCTGTATGTTATAGTACTAAATTAGTTTTAATCGTTTAATCACCACCACAGCTTTTTGTCTCCATTGGCAACACGCACAATTTGTGTGGATTGCAAGTGACGTCGCAGGTATCGGAGAGTGCAA
>NW_015506961.1:0-2246 GCF_001515645.1 Sinocyclocheilus grahami
CACTGAGTTGAACACTATAAAGTCCAGGAACCGCTGGTAGATTGAGCCCAAAGGACAAAAAGTCAAGCGCCAAGTTTGGTTTGACAGTTGTGAGCCAATGTCCAATCGGTAGGCCTGGAGGACATTCCAAGCTGGAGGCACCAGCCTTCCAGAGAGATGGCAGCAAGGAGGAATTAAGAGTTCCAGCGATATGACAAGCATCTTGAAAGCCAACAGATCTGCAACATCTCAGCATGCCAGTTTATAAAGGCCCCTGGAGGACCAGCTGAGTGGACAAACCTTATAGTACCCATAGAACAGAGCATAAGGATCACAAGCAGACCTGAAAGCAAAAGGCAGTACTGAGAGAGGGGCAGATTCTATGACCACAACAAGAGAGCCTTAATCAATGACATGATTTAAACTACAGGGCTTACAACACTCACTGCACTAGATGTACACCTAGTATTACAAGAGATATATTTTTAACACCTTTAATAACAACATGTACATTCACACAATGAGGATGGATATTAATGCATAATGGCATAGGCATAAACAATCACCACACAAAAGACAAATGGTAAACGGGCCATCACACTATGTAATGTATTAGTTGTATACATTTGATTTGTTATGTCTTAAAGCCAAGATTCGGATTAAAACGCCTACAAACAAGGCAACTGGTGATGTCAATAAACAAAAATAAATAAAACTAACAGAATACAAGCAAAATGGCAAATCAAATTAAGAAAGTAAACGATTGCTTCAAACTAATAGGAGGAACATTTATTTTTTTTTTAAATTAAGTAGAAAGACAAAAATATTCACGTGTTTTTAAAGAAAGGTCAAAGAATGCTATAGGAGCACAAACGCCAAAAATAAGAATGGCGCACAGGATAAGTAAAACATGTACTTATTACAAATACAAAACGCGCACAAGTATGGGGGTCAAAAGAACAAAAACCCATAAAGGTCACAAAATATAAACTTGTCAACAAGACGCTAAAAGCACGGAGAACGAAATCAAACAAGTGACAAATTAAAAAGGTATAAAGACCTTAAAATGTACATTAAAGACCCATCTCTTTAACTTGGCATACACACGCAGTACAATATTGCAATTCTATCATTCCAATCCATTGTTATGCTGCTTTAATTAGGTTTAGACTTCAGCTGGAATGTTACGGTTATTGTCCTCTTGCATTGACAAGCTATTTTCTTGTATTAAAACACTGTAAAGGTGCTTTGACAATCAGTATTGTATAAAGTCTTATATAAATAAGTTACGTGACTTAATGCGGTTTAATTTGTCTTATGCCTTTTTAATGTCCTTCTGCTTTTAGTCTGTTGAGTGCAAGTTCTCATTTTGTATCTACACATTTTTATCCCTCCCAGGCCCATTTTATTTCCCAGTCCCACTCACCTGTGCTTAAGCCTCTGTTTTTATGAAAGTTAATAAATCTGTGCTTTACTTGTGCTGCCTTTTCTTGTTTATGGCCCTAACCTTTTTACACTTACAAAAAAACATTTAAGTGCAGGAAGTGTACCTCTATTGATTTGAAACGATTGTTAACCCTCTGGAGTCTGAGGGTGTTTTGGGCCCTGGAGAAGTTTTGACATGTCCTGACATGTGCTTTTTTTCAGTTGCTAATAAACATTTTAATGACTAAGTTTAGTAGCACCATAATCAGCACAAACTGGGCTACAATAATATGTGGGCAGCATGTATGTATGTATGTATGTATGTGATTGTGTTTTTGAGAAAACAACGTTTATGCGTGCTTAGTGAAAAACTAAAATTTTAAAGTCACTGAAATAAGGCCATAAAACATACAGAACATTTGTTCACAGGACTATTGAGAACAGATCTTGAAGTCTAGAGTTTTTGCATCAGAATGATGTGAAAATCATCTTGTTTACTCACTCAGAGAAAACAATATATTGATTTAAATTTTCTAAGACACTTTGTGTAGAAAAGGAATATGCGAGGGGGCGTGAATGGTCATGTATACTGATGTGATTCACACCTGAGAAGACAAAGGCCTGCATAATGAGCTGTCAGGTGAGTGACTGAGAGGGAATTGCTACAAGAAATAATGAAGAAAAAAGAAATATCTATTTTTTGTTTGTAGTTTATTTAGAAATATATATATATATATATATATATATATAAATAACTATCACATAATTTTGGGACTGTGTGCATCACATGGTCTTAACTGTGGTCCAGGCTCTTGTGCGGGGCAGGAATCTCAGAGCCTGTG
>NW_015506961.1:2256-5244 GCF_001515645.1 Sinocyclocheilus grahami
GGCTGCTTATTTGCTTTGGCTCTCTTTGCAACAGGTTCTTTTGCAGGTTATGCTCACATCTGAAATAAAAAAGCCAGCATGCTGTTTACACAAACTACATTATTAACATTATTATGATGTTCACTGATACTAGTACTAATTTATCTAAACAAAGAACACAATTACCACATAGCAAACATATTTTACCACAAAGTAACTAAATCAAATGAAAGTAACATCTGTAAAATAGTGAATGCACACTTCTGAAACGGAGTTGAAAACTGAACGAGTGCCCCCTTCCTTTGAGAGATGCAGGTGAAGGCAAGAGTGGTGTACTCCCCACAGTACCTTAGTATAGTATGCATACTTCATGAGAAAATGATGCCAATTCTTACATTTTAACACTATCAACCACAAATAATATTACCACATTCTAGGAATAATACAATTACTATACTGTGCACTTAGTAAGATTTCAGCGAACTCAAAACTGAACGACGTGCGTGTGCCTTTCTTGTGCAAGATGCCGGTGATGCAGCCACAGTCCTAAACGAAAATTAAAACTGTTTCAAATATTTCAGCGTCATTACTCCATAAGACACGGGTATAACACATTCAAAATATTTACACCAGAGCAGATCTTCATGAACAGAAGCTTAGTTACATTCATAAACACAAGCATGCTTTGTATGTAGGCCTATACAATCCAAAAACTATAGTTATAAACCTATATAGCTATATTCGTGAACAGAGATCATCCTATCACAGTAAAGTTTTGACGAATCATTCTTACTGACATTAGGCTAGTAACATTATAACTCATATTACTTTTATATCATATTTCTGTCCGTTATAGAACATTAAAAAAAACATCCTGGCATCGTGACATTTAGATGCGGTGAATGAAACTTCATAATGTTTCACTTGATTATACATTTAGTCAGGAATTATAGTTTGGAGAAAGTCTAACTAGTAAAATGTGTACAAGTTATGTGAAAACTAATACAAGTAGGTTAATAAAAAAAAAGACTTACTCAGGTTTATGATCACTGCTGGATCAAGCTACTGCATTGTTTTTTCCTGAGGTAATCCAAAGCTTCTTGAGGTGAATTCTGTCTTATTCCTCTCAGCGCGACGCGAACAGTAAAACTTGAGGTCTTGCTGCTTTGTTTACTGTGATGTGGGCGTTTACACGCCGTTTTCCTGAGGTAATCCAAAGCTTCTTGAGGTGAATTCGGTCTTATTCCTCTCAGTGCGACGCGAACAGTAAAACTTGAGGTCTTGCTGCTTTGTTTGCTGTGATGTGGGCATTTACACACCGCGCGCTTCACGTGGATGATTATAATATCAATAGCGCTAATAGATAATGAAGGTAGATGTGAAAGACTGGACATCGCATTGGTTTCATATAAATTACTTTATCACAGAATATTTGCTTTCGATAAGACTTGCTTAGTTTAAAAATAGACATGTCAAGCTTTCTATAGATATATCTCTCATGTCTCTTTGTTGAGTATTTGCTGAGTTACAGTTCATTTTAATGACGCGTTTCTAAATAAAGATCACGCAGACCAAGGCGGCAGACAGCGCACCCTGTCCGCGTTAGTCGACCTCAGCGGGTTAAAAGGAGTTCTTGATTTGTTTTCCATGATTTTTTTTTTTTGTTCTTCTGTTTAAAAGGGAGAATGAAGCAACATTAGGTACAGCAGCTCAATGGAGCTTGCTATGACTTAGCTGAATAGTAACTGAATGTCTATCTTGCAGATCCAGGAACGAACACTCAGAGGGCAGGTAGCAGATGACTGAAGACAAGATCCTGGAGGGTAGGCGAGTATACAGATGAGTAGCAGATAAGGTCCCTTTTAGTTTAGGAACGATGAGAGACAAAAGAGTGCAGTTTGTGTATGTCTTTATAATGAGTGCTGATGAGGAGGTGTCACAGATCTATATAAATAAAATAAGTGCGCGCACACAGTATATAAAACATGAATACAAACTGGTATTAAAAACCCAAAACCAGACACAAGCACCATAAAGACAGCACAAAAACCATGAGCGCAGACACAAGGGTCTATAGACGAAAGTAACAAGTAATCAATCAATTTATATTTCCAATGGAAACTCTTCGAAGATTGTATGGAAAAAACTAATTGCCCATCCAATTCTCAGCAGGACACCACCACTACCTCACTTCCTGCGGCACCTCCTTAGGGAAGGAACGCAACAAGGTAGCTGCCAAGCACACTCCACCATGGGTTGGTTAAACGAGAAAAGGACCAAATCTACTGTAAACTCCCACATAATTTGAGCAAAAGCCTGGTGATTGTAGGTCAGCACTGAGACTGCATGATACCAGTGTGACATGCACAATACAAACCGCACAGATGCCAGATATAACAAACCACGTACACTGGCACCATCTTAGAAAGACTTTGGACAGTTGGTTTACTGTGAAAGCACGCCACACTTGCAAATGGTCAAACCGTAAATAAAGGCTTTAAAGCTTGGCAATCAGGAGAAGACACCTATGTAGGTGAGTGCTGAACTTGTCAGACAAATGAGCTGCCATCAGAGAACAGAACTGAAGGAAAACACCTAACTCTAAGCTGTACAACTGAAATGGGACACATCGCAAATGTCAAGTTAAGGTTGCTAACTACTTGAAATTCTAAAGCATTTTGCACAGAATGCGTATCCAACTATTAGAGAAAGAAACCAGTTATCCAACACTTCTCCGTTTCTGGTGAGAGATCCACAAGAAAGTTGGGGAACAGAGCAGACAGTATATAATAGTCTTATATACAGCCTCAGTTGATAGATTTGTACTGGTAGATTAAAATCTTCAAGTTAGATCTTAACCGGCTAAGGCTTCTGAATAAATGTTAATGCTGTAAGGGCACAAGTCACTGACCAAGGACAAAAGTTCAAAATGTAATAAATTTAGGGAATAACACGAAATGACAGAAATTGCATATGTAAAAGGGCACAAAGGTGCATAAAAGGCATGAA
>NW_015506961.1:5254-5627 GCF_001515645.1 Sinocyclocheilus grahami
ATACAAATGGCTTATGTACAAAGCTGATGTACCGTTAAACTCTACTAAAAAGAATTTGACTTGCACAAATGGGACACAGATGCAAGACAAGGTATACAAGAGAAAGGCTTAAAACACAAGCAGGCCAACAAATGTGGAGTCTCCATAAAATCTGTTAAAACATTTGAGACTAGCAGGACAATAAAACAACAATTTAATTTGAAGCTTGGAAAAGTGTAAATAGTTAAAGTTTGATTTCTATTGTACCCTGACAAATGAAACCTAAACAGTTACACTGCAAGTTCTTGGTTTTACGCGTCAAATCCTTGGAAATGGCAAAGAGATTGTAGACAACTACTAGACTTTAGTCAAAAGACTTCACATTGGAACTGCA
>NW_015506961.1:6374-8114 GCF_001515645.1 Sinocyclocheilus grahami
CTGGGGCCAGAAACAGAGAATGCATTCTCATTATAGTTCCAGTCAAGGCCAACCCAAGCCTCTTTGGGCCGCCCCCAAGCAGAATTGTATTTGGAGACCCCTCAGTGCTACCAATACGATTGACTGTCAATGCTTATTTCACACACTATAAATCTAACACACCCATTATCTATTTTATTTGTTGTAGCCATGTTGCTTACAACATACCAATGTCTCTCGCATTTTACCCTTCTACGGTTTAATTGTAACAATACCAAACCCCCAAGAGTGGTCAGGTGTTAATTTGTACTTTAACATTCAAAGTCTTACAGTATTAAGTGGCATGCTTAATGTGGTGCACTGAAAAGTAGCTAAATAAACCAGCAGACAATGCATTTACTGCAAACAAGTTCACCCATTAACGTTCCACTGTAGTGCCTGTGGTACACTGTTTTTGAGGGTTAACTGAAAACTCAAAAAAAAAAAAAATGAAACTTTTTCCAGTGTTCAAAGTTCTATTACTCAATACCAGTAAGACTTGCAGTGATTGAGTTAGTGGAAGCTTCGGCCATCAGGTTTTTTTAGGGAATGTGAAGTTTCTTTAAAGGAAGTGGCCCTCTGCTTACCAGATCAGTCCTTTACAAGTCAGACAGGATAGATGACCACTCAGCTGGTCAACTGGAGGAGCTGTTGATCCATAGTGTAGGCTAAAAGTTGCTAAGGGAGTATGTGTGACATTGACACCAATGCCCACAAATAGAAATTACCTATAAAAAGGAAATTACATTAATTAGAAATATTAAATATTCTATATAAATAACAAATACAATGGCTGCTGTGCTATTAAATTACCAGCCACATCTGTTGAGGTTGAAACGAACATGGAAGGAACAGCAGGATCAGTGGATGCAGGTGCTCCTCGCCTGCAGAGGATGGACCTAATGAAAGAAATTCAATTATAAAAGTTAACAATGTTGTCATATTAGAAGGTAATGCAACAGTTACATAAATTTTAAAAAAAAAAAACTCACGAAAGGCATGGGTTACCCATATAACTATATTGATTGTTGAAAACTCACCTGCTGTATCATCAGCTGTAGCACTAGCATTTGGGGCTGGCGGCATTGGTTGTGCCCCACCTCCAAAATATTTCAGAGCTCCTAGGGGGATGTTCATAAGAATATAGTTAATGGAACAGAATGTAATTGTAACAAATTAAACGCAGCAAGCCATCTGTACACACAATCTTAATCTATAGCCAAGTGAGGTACTATGATATCGGAATAGAAGTGAAGTATACTCGGAATTTGTGCTCTGCATTTAACCCATCCAAGTGCGCGCGCACACACAGCAATAAGCAGCCATATTGCTGCGGCCCCTGAAGAGCAGTTGGGGGTTCAGTGCCTTCCTCAAGAGTCTCACCTCAGTCGTGGTATTGAGGGTGGAAGAGAGCGCTGGTTATTCACTCCTGATTCTTAACATACCTTTATCTTGCCGTTTTCTCTTCCTCTTTTTATTCTCTGAACCAGGAGGTCCTTTGACAGTTTTGCTGCAATGCTGCAGCCTCTTCCATAATCAGTCTGACTGTGCTCGCATCCAGCTGCAGCCCGTTAGTATAATATTTCCCTTTGATTTAATCGTGCGTTTTTGCATAATTACCATCAACCATTTGTCCATTAACAATACAAAAATAAAAATAAATTGGGGGCCCCAAGCAGCTGCTTAGTTTTTTTGGTTCTGCTCCTCACCAAATACACAAAA
>NW_015506961.1:9412-9906 GCF_001515645.1 Sinocyclocheilus grahami
CATATCTTTCAGTGAAGCAGGGTTCTGTGATTAGTAGTAAATCTCTATCCGAAGGTCAGAGGGCACTCTCGCACTGAAACTCCAAATACATCCCGCAGAAGAAATCCAGGAAATCCTGAATAAACAGAAGATTATACCGCTTTCATTCAACGTGACTAAAACACACGACTACGACAATATACGGTTTATCTGCGTTCGTCTTATATACACACTTTAATATTATAATAAATGCAATGCTAATTGACAACCTTTATCACTGCTTAGAATACTATGAGATGTTGCGTGCCTTACTCCGTGTAAGAAGCCACATCATCTTACAGAAGGATTCACTTCATAACGTCAGTCGAGTGTTGAGTAAAAACCATTAAATGTGGTTCTCACGTGCTTTCAAATGGAGCAGCACTTACTACATTTCACCGAGAAGCTACGCAAACAGCTTTCATTAAAAAAAAAAAAATCAGAACGATTTCATAATCCTGCGATTATGAACGCGA
>NW_015506961.1:11951-12267 GCF_001515645.1 Sinocyclocheilus grahami
CCCAAGCAGGTTTAAGCTTACGGACCTGTTGCTATGACAGCAAGTTCAGGATGAGCTTCGAAAGAACCAAATAATCGAAGATCATGCCAAATCGTCAATCAAATCCAGCTAACAGAGTTAGCGATGTACAAACAGGCCCCAGGGATCACTTCATTAAGTTACTTAAACATTCTCCACTTTTCCAATGGAAAGGGAAAATGTAGCTAAAAGAGCTTGGAACTCTCCAGAATTCATCTGAATAAGCCTCATGTTAAAGTCAACTACAAGCTGACTGCCATCAAGGTACAGGATAAGAGCACATTTAGCTCCTCTAAGA
>NW_015506961.1:12471-18818 GCF_001515645.1 Sinocyclocheilus grahami
CTGCCATCAAGGTACAGGATAAGAGCACATTTAGCTCCTCTAAGATGACCTGCAGACAATATGGCACATGAAGATTCAAAAGGAGTTATTTGCATTGCCCTTTCGGTTTACGATGTGGGCTCTGGGACAAATTGCAGATGTGTCAGCATGGCCTATAGTCAAATTCAGTTCTGTCAAGTCAAAGGTGAGCAGAGAGTGGTTTCAGCTTCAGGGCTATGACAGCAGTTAAAATTAACAAATCTAAAACTGGCATTTTGAAAGAGTCAAACAAAGCTCATGTTGAGTGCAAGTTGTAATTTCTTCCCTTCAGATGTCAACCAGATACAGCTGGGCTTGGATTAAAGTGCTTTTATTTCCTTCAGGGCTTCTTGGAAAAGGAAAAAAAAAAAAAAAAAAAAAAAGAAAATTTTTACAATAAGGGAAACCGTGATGCATAATACAATAAAATCACGAATAAGTACAATTCAACTACAAAACCAAGTCGATCACTACACCAGAGCAACTTGTCAGAAATGCAACTTGATGAGTTGCAGTTGGTAGCGATGATCCAAATGAACCATTCTGCCTTATTTTCAAGTAACACACCTAGCATTGTTTTAACAGATGCTGCATTGACCAGTGAGAGCATTCACCTTAAAGCTGTTGACCCAGCAACGAGACCAATATGCCAGGTGTTGGAAACATTGCAAGGGACATGGGTTAGTCTTCAGTTCAAGAGGGACTCCTCACCTAGGCAGCTCCTGGAGAATGTTCCTATGGCCTTGTCAGTACCCAATTGTAACAATTAAACTCATTAACTAATTTAAAGAAACAATATGGAGGCTTCTGTATAAATGAGGTACAACAGAGTTGTAGCATTTAGCCATTTAAGGTCAAACAAGGCTAGAAGGGCTTAGAACTCTTGCATGAGTCAGATCAACATGGACCGCGAAGCCAACGAGCGGGCATCAATCCTTAAAGAAGAATAACATTACATCCAGCTCCATGTTGTCCAGCTTACCTAGAAAGCAAACACCACAAACTTAAGTATTCATAATTGCAAGAGATTCAAGATTGTTGTACAGAAGATAAAATTTGGAAAAATTAGCACCAACAACACCTGCTCTCCAACACTTCCCTCCAAACTGATAGAGGGTGGAGTCACTTTGTCCTTTGGTCACATTTAGGTCCCAGTCAAAGCCCAAGATGAGCAGAGTATAGCTACAGACTGCTGAAAAGAGTTTTATTACCAACATTGTTCAAATGTCTTGTGTTCAGAAGAAACTCATTGGGAAGTTGTCAAACTTGTCGGAGTAAGTGAAAAGTCATTTTTGGGTGAACCATCACTTTAACTCTCCACAGGACACCTCTGCGCTAAATTCAAACACACAAGGAATTAGTGCAAAACCCAAATAGAACTTAGACTTCTCTAAATATTCAAAAGACTAACAAATTGCAAAACCACAAAGTGTCAGACAACAGCACTGCAGACATGTAAAGAGAGCCTTTGTAAACACTGAAGCCCATTTCTTTCAATTAAAACCATAACCAAACAATTACAGTTATCAGTGCAACACAGATTAACCATCTTTATAGTTCTTCCTTGTGCACATTGATAAAAAGACTTGCAGCTGCGTGCATACATAGGACTATATATATTACATATATATATGTATATTACTGAAGAACTATAAAGATGGTTAATCTGTGTTGCACTGATAACTGTAATTGTTTGGTTATGGTTTTAATTGAAAGAAATGGGCTTCAGTGTTTACAAAGGCTCTCTTTACATGTCTGCAGTGCTGTTGTCTGACACTTTGTGGTTTTGCAATTTGTTAGTCTTTTGAATATTTAGAGAAGTCTAAGTTATATTTGGGTTTTGCACTAATTCCTTGTGTGTGTTTGAATTTAGCGCAGAGGTGTCCTGTGGAGAGTTAAAGTGGTGGTTCACCCAAAAATGACTTTTCACTTACTCCAAGTTTGACAACTTCCCGATGAGTTTCTTCTGAACACAAGACATTTGAACAATGTTGGTAATAAAACTCTTTTCAGCAGTCTGTAGCTATACTCTGCTCATCTTGGGCTTTGACTGGGACCTAAATGTGACCAAAGGACAAAGTGACTCCACCCTCTATCAGTTTGGAGGGAAGTGTTGGAGAGCAGGTGTTGTTGGTGCTAATTTTTCCAAATTTTATCTTCTGTACAACAATCTTGAATCTCTTGCAATTATGAATACTTAAGTTTGTGGTGTTTGCTTTCTAGGTAAGCTGGACAACATGGAGCTGGATGTAATGTTATTCTTCTTTAAGGATTGATGCCCGCTCGTTGGCTTCGCGGTCCATGTTGATCTGACTCATGCAAGAGTTCTAAGCCCTTCTAGCTTTGTTTGACCTTAAATGGCTAAATGCTACAACTCGCAGTTGTACCTCATTTATACAGAAGTCTCAATATTCTTGTTTCTTTAAATTAGTTAATGAGTTTTTAATTGTTATAATCAGGTACTGACAAGGCCATATGAACATTCTCCAGGAGCTGCCTAGGTGAGGAGTCCCTCTTGAACTGAAGACTAACCCATGTCCCTTGCAAGGTTTCCAACACCTGGCATATTGGTCTCGTTGCTGGGTCAACCGCTTTAAGGTGAATGCTCTGACTGGTCAATGCAGCATCTGTTAAAACAATGCTAGGTGTGTTACTTGAAAATAAGGCAGAATGGTTCATTTGGATCATCGCTACCAACTGCAACTCATCAAGTTGCATTTCTGACAAGTTGCTCTGGTGTAGTGATCGACTTGGTTTTGTGAGAGACTTCGTAAACACTGAAGACTATTTTTCTCAATTAAAACCTAACCAAACAATAACCGTTATCAATGCAACAGACCAACCATCTTTATAGTTCTTCCTTGCGCACATTGATAAAGATTTGCAGCTGCTTCTATACACATATCTGTAGTCCTAAGTTTTGGGCACCCCTATACATCTGATATCTGCACTTAAGTGGCAGTGAATATACACGAACAGCTGACTACCTTCTGTTTGCCTCTTTACGAGTCTCCTTACAAAGTAGTACTTGTATTGTAGGAGCAGAGGTGCCACTGAACCAATATGCACACTGAAAACCAGGAGTCAAAGTTGAGTTTCAAATCACGGTTCCGTGAAGAAGTTCTCCACAAGGCTATGATTACTTATCTGGGTGTCTGTGGTCTCTCCTGGAGGCCCTTTAGGCATAGTACGATAAATTTGCACAAATTTAACTTGATTGTAAACTCAATGCAAGTAAAAACCAATATGCATTTGTTTTAATCCATGTACAAAATAAAACGGTGATTTTTACATGCAGTGATGTCCAGTTGGTTGTCTGGCTTGAGTTGCTGTAGTACAGAACCATCTGAGGTCGAACAAGACTAGGAGGACTTGGCGTTCTAAAAAGAGACCTACCCAGGGAAAGGGACTCAAGTCGTCAATGGGCTGTCAAGATAGGATAGCAGCATGCTGATCTCAGTTGTTGCACTTTTGAAGTTACAGCCAAAGACACCCACACAAAAAAAAAAAAAAAAAACACACCTTAAGAAAATAGCAACAAGAACAAACTGAACCACCCGTACAATAACTGAAATTCAAGACCTCAATCACCAAAACTACATGGACTTCCCATCGTCTCACATGCCTGCATTTGTAGCACACATACTCGCTGTCCACAATGGCTGTGCTTTAGATAATTCAGGTGGTTGAGGAGTGTGGAAGTCTGCCAGAGCACAGAGGGAGTGGTCTCATCTCCAGGTCTCAGTTAAAAACAAATGTGACACTTTGAGTGGAAAGGTGAAGTCAGCGTTAACAGCCAACAAGCAGCTGTACAATTGGTCTATGGGTGCAGTTATACTTCTGCATTTGGTAAACAGGGATGTATTGAAGTCACATGGCAAGAACAACATTCCCCCTCATTGAACTTACAGGTTCAAGGCGATCTTCAGAGAGAGGGGGGAAAAAAAAAAAAAACACACCTTCCAAAGCAAGACTGGTTGACAAAAGAGACTTTACCTTGGTCCAAGGCTCAAGCATACCATTTGAGAGCAAGAGGCTGGAGGATGTTTCATTAGATGACCTGTTGGTGCAGGGACCGATATAGTCAAGGAAGAATTTAAATGGAGAAGCGACCAATACTTACAATATCTCAGTAGGTGGTTAAATTGCATAGAACTTGCCAACTGCCACAAAGTCAAAAGAGTTAACCGCATCAAGAAATGCATTTTGGCATGATTAGGAAGTCATGGCATGATACTTAACCTGCCCAGCTGAGGGAGAAGTATGGGAGAAAGGTCCATAGAGGGCTAATACAGTTTCAGTGTTACCTGGAAAACAATATTGGTCAAAGTCTGAATGTTGCATTGTCACTGACTGGCAGAGATGAAAAGCAGGGATGACAGCTTTGTTGCTGGCTGCCCTATATAGTCCAAAACAGTGTGAAAGGCTGTGGTTGAGTACCAAGACAGCATAGATAGAGAAAGAATTGGTCTACAGAAGCATTTAGACTTTTCAATAAACAGGAAATAAAAGACAAGAGTGGGGTTAAAAGTCGCTTTAGAGACACTTTAACTTTAAATATGAAAAAGCATACACAAGGTGCCACTGACCATCCATGCTACTAGGGCGGCACGATAAATCGAAATGGAATCGAGATGGCAATTCGACAGAAGCTGCGATTGTCATGCGTAGCTTTCAGCGAAACACAGTTCTGTGATCAGCAGTAAATCTCATCCGAAGGCAAGAGGGCACTCTTGCGCTGAAACGCCAAACACGCCTTGCAGAAGAAACCCAGAAAATGCCCATCACTGCTGCTGAATAAACAGAAGATTCAACGGCTTTCATTGATTCAACGGGACTTAAACACACGACTATGGCAATGTACGGTTAATATGAGTTCTTATTTTCATTAAAATAAAGTTGGCTTATAATGCAGTCCCTTTATCACTGCTTAAATACGTTGCGTGCCTCATTCGGTGTAAGAAGCCACATCAGGATTCATTTCAAACACTCCACTGACATTATGAAATGAGTTGAGTAAAAATGTTATTAAATGTGGTATTTTCACATGCTTTCAGATGGAGCAGCATTTACTTCACAGAGCCGTAGTTCACCGAGAAGCAATGCAAACAGCGGTCATTATCTCAAACGACTTCAGAATCGCGCAATAAAATCCGAGATTTTTTTTTTTTTGCGCAACTTGTCAGTGAACTACTGCTCTGTGAGGTAAATTCTGCTCCACCTGAAAGCACGTGATGATTTACTGCTGATTTCAGAACTGGCATTACTATCAAAATGCGCATGACAAATCGCATTTGATTAATTGTGCAGCCTTACATACTATGTCCTTTCAGCTTAAAAGGGAGGGAGAACGAGATCACCTCAAACACTTGATACATTCCAGATATAGTGGTGGCAGCACAGACAAAACGGTTTAATATCAATAGATGTCAGTATAGGGTCTAAAACTATGGTCACATCAGTAATAAGATGTAAGAGTCATGCTTAGAAAAAAAAAAAAGTTTTTTAATAAAAAGGCACCATAAGACATGTGAACCCAAAGGGCCATTGATGTACAACAGGTATAAGCCACAAAATTGTAATAACAGAAAGACACTTTAACAAGTTAACAGCAACAATCAATTTAGAACTGCCTACACACTACAAAACAATTTCACCTTTTGGTGCATGGCTCCTCAGAAATTCAGATCTAAAAATCACAGATGCCAAAATGTTTAACCTCACCAAATGCCACAGTGAAGTAAACAGTTTCTTATACAATGCCCAGGAAAGTGTAGGATTTGAAAGAGCAAAAACCAGAGCAGATTATGTGAAACCCAAGACGTTCATACACAGTCAAGCATTAAGCTCTGCATTTGAGCTTTAAAAGTCTTACCACTCATTGTATAGTCATATACATTACAATAAATAAATGTTTGCCATGGTCATAGCTCTTCTAAAATTCCTTAAAGTCACAATTTGTCTGTACATAAAACAAACACCAAGTCCAGGAAGCAGAGGAAATTCTTAACCAAAAATAAAAAATAAAAAAAAGTGAATATACCACAGATGAAGAGGAAAAAAAAAAAAAAAAAAAAAGTGAATATACCACAGATGAAGAGGAAAAAAAAAAAAAAAAAAAAAGTGAATATACCACAGATGAAGAGGAAAAAAAAAAAAAAAAAAAAAGTGAATATACCACAGATGAAGAGGAAAAAAAAAAAAAAACATGAAGAAAAAAAATGCAAATAAGATAGACTAAGCTTCTCACCTGATGGCATTTCTCTTGATACAGTTCAGCGGTCACATTCAATCAGCATCACATGCTTTTTCCACCTTCAACAGGAGTT
>NW_015506961.1:18828-21376 GCF_001515645.1 Sinocyclocheilus grahami
CACACGCACACACACACACGCACACACACACACGCACACACACGCGCGCGCACACACGCACGCACACACACGCACGCACAAGGTATATAATCACATAACAAATGAATGTGGAAAAAAAGATCTTACCTTTCAATGATTAAAGCAGGTATACTTTCTAGCATGGCAATCTCTTTCAGCATCCTTACACCACAACTGCCATCTCATACTGACAAATGTGACCCGTAGCTAATGGACATTTATAGTGATGGGCAAAACCATTGACAGTCACGCAAGATAACAGAAATTAAATTCATCAAAAACTAAACTATATAACTATAAACTATGTAACTATAATCAACAAATTATTTATCAGTCATGTATTCCATCATTGGTAAGGCATTCAAATTTTAAAATAACAAACAATCCACTTCATCCTCTGCACTTGGTTTCTCCTACCTCCCATAATGCACCACAGCACAGATATTCCAGACATTGCATTCACATAATGTATCTCATAACCCTGTACTTCAGTTACATCTGATCAAATGCACATTAAAATTATTTTGCTTGGGTTGAACACATAATTTTTTGCCTAGTTGGAACAGCAGCTATGCTGATTTCTTCTCTATTTCCTTCTCTGTTTCTGCCACGGGATTGGCATCATGTGGTAACTAGGAATCACACAAGCTTCAGTCTGGATCCAGCCCTTACAAAGACCTGAGATGACCGAACACCTGCGAAGAGATGATGCAGACCCCTCAGACAACATACAAAACTACCAAATTTTGCTATAAGTTTGATCGCAACATATAGTCATTGCTGTTAAAAGTGTTCACCATCTGTTTGATTACATGTCATTAACTAACTGCTTGATTTTACCGTACATTTCTGCCATATGGACATCAACTTGAGATAGTCACCACTGATAAGATATTACTAAATATAATGTAGAAACTATAATTTTCTGTAAAGCTGCTTTGCAAAGATTTGCATCGTGAAAAGCGTTAAAAAAGACATTGCAGCAGTGCCTATGGTTTTTCATCTGGTTTGCAGTAAATTGGCACATTTTGGCTGGTTTGGATTATATTGTGCTGTTCTTCTAGTGGTGGTGAGATTAAGCTTCATAATTTTGTAACTTGGGCGGTGCTTTTGTTGAACAGAGGGAAATTATGGAGTTATTTAGACTGAATAAAAGAGGGTGAAAGTGATTAATATGGACTGAACAGAAGGCAGTGGAAGTTTAAAAACAATATTTCTCTTCCACTGGTTTCAGGCTGAGTGGATTCGCCAAAAGTGAACCCTTTCTCGAAGCACTGCAATCAAACAAAGCTTCGAACATCACCAGTGTCCAGTGACGTCACTTCACTAAAACGATACAATCAACTGTCAATCAGATTTGAGGGTGGGGTTTATTGATATAGTCGGAGATTATGCCACGCCCACTACTGGTGGAAAACCAAGTTTTCATTTTTATTCATTCCTATGAGGAAAATAGGGACAAATATCCAATAAATTTGTCTATCTTTGCAACTAAAAAGTTGTTGTGTAGTTTTTTGTTTTTCTTTCACTTCAAACAAATCCAAAAACCCGTAACTAAATATGTATCACCTGCAAACAAAGGAAGACTGTTCTGGTTGCAAGCAACATCAAGAGGAAATGAAGATAGATCTGTGGAACCTCTCAACTGAAGGGGGTCGCACAATGGACGAGAAGCACAGCGCTGCATCACATCTTAAAAATTCGCACTGTTTTCTATGTGTGAATGCACACCGGCGCGCCACTCAGCATCTGAACGTGCCACAGAGCACCACTCACTACTTTTACAGTATATTTGTCCCAAATGATTGTTAATGTACATAATGACTTCCTCCTAGGCTGGAAAATCTTCTATTGTGCATTTTTCAGCAAAACGCTAATCTGTGGCTTGAATAAAGTCTGGCTGCTTCATATAAAGAGCTATACTAGGGATCATGCATTCTCTTTCCGTTTGTCAAACACTTAAAACTCATCGACACCACTTTGTTCATGAAGTGAACTTTTGCCTGTTTGGTGGTTAGATTAACGGTTTTGTCTTGTATGATACCTGTGAGTTGTTCTAGACACGGCGCTGCACTGCTCGTCCTGTGTGCAACCAAAAATTAGGTCTGACAATTTATTACATTAAAAAGATACAAATATAGGTTATGAATAAATTTTTTCTAAATTATGTTGAATAAAATGCCGAAATATGAAGAATTCAGAGCATCCTGAATTGAACAAGCTCTGCGATTGAATGTCACTACTAATGTCATTTACTTTTTTCTTTCTGATTTTAATTCATCAAGATAATTTACTGTGTCTGCTGGAACTGTGATTATGATATTCATTCAAAAAATTATTGAATCCAACTACCCCAGTATATGGTTCTTCGACATTGTTATCAAATTAAATTTTACATTCTTTTTTTTATCAATACAAATGTTTGGTTTTTTTTTACTCATTTTGTCGTTGTTGGATAAAAGTTGTCTAAAAGGTGTAAATAGGGTCATCATGGAATTTATGATTCCACTTCTCCACATTTTTAAGTGTT
>NW_015506961.1:21386-23933 GCF_001515645.1 Sinocyclocheilus grahami
CTTTTGCCTGTTTGGTGGTTAGATTAACGGTTTTGTCTTGTATGACACCTGTGAGTTGTTCTAGACACGGCGCTGCACTGCTCGTCCAGTGTGCAACCAAAAATTAGGTCTGACAATTTATTACATTAAAAAGATACAAATATAGTTTATGAATAAATTTTTTCTAAATTATGTTGAATAAAATGCCGAAATATGAAGAATTCAGAGCATCCTGAATTGAACAAGCTCTGCGATTGAATGTCACTACTAATGTCATTTACTTTTTTCTTTCTGATTTTAATTCATCAAGATAATTTACTGTGTCTGCTGGAACTGTGATTATGATATTCATTCAAAAAATTATTGAATCCAACTACCCCAGTATATGGTTCTTCGACATTGTTATCAAATTAAATTTTACATTCTTTTTTTTATCAATACAAATGTTTGGTTTTTTTTTACTCATTTTGTCGTTGTTGGATAAAAGTTGTCTAAAAGGTGTAAATAGGGTCATCATGGAATTTATGATTCCACTTCTCCACATTTTTAAGTGTTTTAATTTCAAGATATTTTTTTCATTTCAGTTTTTGTCCTTTAAATGCTCAAGTGTGGAACCACATTCGTACACACCTTGTTAAGAAACAATATAAATTTAAAACTTTAAAATTGAGATTTGATGTTTGTTATTCAGTTATTGAAGGGCAAGAGTGCAGTTGAGCACATGTGAGTGAATTACATCTATGCTGTCAGCGGAGACCATGTCAACTAGAGACAGATCCCCTGCGAAGACCTCATCAGCTCGACGACCATCGGCACAAGACCACGGGAACCAGACGGGTCCTCTGCTCAATCTGACCTGTGCTGCAGCCTGGCATTAAACCACGCCATGCTGGTTTCGTCTGGCCAGAGGAGAACTGGCCCCTGACTGAGCCTGGTTTCTCCCAAGGTTTTTTCTCCATTTCTGTCACCGATGGAGCTTTGGTTCCTTGCTGCTGTCGCCTTTGGCTTGCTTAGTTGGGGACGCTTGACTGATTGCACAGACACTATTGGAAGAAAGCTGAACTGGATGATGACATCACTGAATCATCAATGAACTGACTTAAACTGGAAAAAAATACTCTGTTATTGTCTTATTGCATTATTGACAAACTATTTTCCTGTTTGACACAACCAGTATTGTACAAAGCCCTACATAAATAAAGGTGACTTGACTTGACTGTATGAAAAACACTGCTTTATAAAGACTTTTACTAATCTTTTGTTTTGAATCAGTGGTTCAAAGCATAGAAGTTCACCAAACTGGCCAACTCATCTGATTTAATAAAAAAAATAAGAATGAAAATATTATTAAATAGAGAATAAGGGAAACTAGAGAGAAAGTCAGACCGGTTGGCCTGCGGTGGCTTGACTGCTGTGGCACACTGATAGATCAAATGAACGGCAATGTTATCTGTTCATGAGAGTATTTTCTGATTGTTGGTTCAGACTGTTATTGCTGTTAATAAAGAAAGATGCAGATCTGCTATAAAGACCTGATCTGTAGATTTGGTCTGGGGTACAGTATAAGAAGCTAAAGTAAATTTATTTACAGTGATGAACTGTTCAACTGTGTGTATCAGTGAAATCTAGCTCTGACCAATCACACACACTTCTGTTGAACTTCTGAATGCGATGGCCAAGAGGTGTTTAGTCTGTTTTTAATCAGCGCTGCAAACACCAGACTTTTGTTCAGTTTACATGTTCACAGACTCAGATTCTCTCATAACATGGGAGTAAGAGATTTGGTTTGCAGTGTAGACCATTCAGTGATGATAAGTTTCTGTGAGAGCACTGAACTCTTAACCCCACTGAATGATCTTTCACTCACATTATCTCTCTTGAATAAGTCATTAACAAGTCTTCTGGAGGCATAAATACTTAATTTCTTACACTGATATGAAACATTTTATATAGTTATTTCAACTTGCCACAAACAGCCCTTACTTGTGTTTGTTTCATGACTCACTTGACAATGAGCCCATGAATCAGATTCTTTTTAACAGATATGGAGCTCAAAAAACCTGTGCACAACTACAGCATCTATTACAATAAAATAAAGGTTCAAGCTGAACACAGGTTTCATTTTATTTTTGAAAGTTGTTTACTGATAATGCTGCATGCACCTGTACAGTGAATGGATAAACGCTCTGGATTTGACTCCAGATGATTCAATAGAGGAAACAACACAGGCACTCAGGAATAAATTAATCACCAGTTCGCTCAAACTTGACTTTCAACTGAAACCTTTGAAAGCGCACAGATCTGAACCCTGACCCTCATCTTCTGGTATTACGGCTCGAACCCGTGGTGTGGAGGAGCGCCAGAAGCTCAAGGAGAGCAGACGCGAGCACAGAACAGAATGCTCTTGGAGGGATTGTGGCGTATGAAGAAGAGGAACGGGTGATCGGCACGAAAGCGCTCTGGACGCATCAGGCAGCGCATCATCATGACAGCACCGGTGGCTGCAGCCGCCTCCGTCCCCTCCTCGTTCACTTCAACAAACGACTTATGCACCACCTTAGACAGCAC
>NW_015506961.1:26172-26652 GCF_001515645.1 Sinocyclocheilus grahami
AGTGAAAGCCCTGGTGAACTCTGACCTTGCTGATGTTGAACTGCTGCTCTCTGGTGTGTTCCTCTCTGAACTTCGTCTCCCAGCTGCCCTTGAAGTAGATAGCGTTCACCAGCACCAGTCTGGTCAGAGAATCCACATCGCCCTCAGACAGAAGATCCTGGATCTTCTCTGTGATTACAAACCACATTCAAACCCACACAGCAGGAACTGAGCTTATTATCAGTGGTACAGCACGCAATCAATCGATAGAGCCACGGCACAGTAATGACAGTAAAGATCGTATTGTTTATCTTCCTACACAGCATTCAGTTTAACAGCGGTTCTTGCACCTTGTGTCTGCTTCTGCACCCAGCTGTTGATGTTGACTCGAGCCGCGTCTGCATTACTGGTGAAGTCCACCGTCTCCAGCTCAGCCTCGTACAGGCTTCTTGTGTCACTAATGAATTTCTGTAACAACAGAGAGAAGGAATACTGCACAAA
>NW_015506961.1:29501-39963 GCF_001515645.1 Sinocyclocheilus grahami
TGTGTTTTCTCAGTTGTGTAATCCCTCTTTTAGGTTTTGTAGAAGGATTACAGTTACAGTGCATGTGACCAGCTAATCAATCACTATATATCAGACAGGATTGATTGACGGACCTCGTCAGCTCTGATGAAACACACAGAAGTCTTCATCACAAAACTCAGGGAATGGACTGATGGCAGTTTCATTTTTATTAAACAAATTGTGCAACTAAAAGCCTGAGACACGTCGGTCTGCTCGAGTATAACCAGAAGGGCTTGTTTGTCTTTTGTTGTTTTTCAGTCAAGTTAGTTTGTTTTGAACGTATAGCAAAATAATAAGACCAGTTCTGAAACTGATGAACTGATGGCATTAAAACATTCAAGGTATTCAGTGTTTCATATTCCTACTGTTCATTTATAATTCTATTTCTACTGTTCATTTATAAATACATTCTTTCTTGAAAAACTTAGGTACAAAAATAACTGTTTAAAAGAAAGCATTTCCTCTGATCCACTGGGATAAACAAGAACAGGATTCCCACAGCGTTTGCTCAAATGAACTAGAATGAGAATGGGCAGCATCTATCTCCTAAAGTGCCCTAAACTTCTCTTGTTTTCATAAAGCAGCATCAGTCCTCAGCCCCTCATTAGAAAAAAAACCAAGTATTAAGTGCAGTATATATGAAAGAATGTTGGCATGAATGTAAAGTCTCACACAGAACGCCTGGTGAAGAGTCTCGGTCTGTTGTGTTTAGAGCTTCAGAGCAGCATGTATTTGAATTAAAAGACACCTGCAAAGAAAGTAAAGGATATTATTATAAAAGTTCAACTGAATTGGAATAAGGGTTGAAGGATGCCATCAGGATGTTCTTCACAAACACTGGAGGTGAGATCATGAAAACAGGCTCCAGCAGAGTAACAGTGAACATGATTAAACCGGATTAAACGGAGATCATTTCACATGCTGCTGCTGCTGCTTCATGGCAGACTTTGTTACCAGATCTGTTACATGTGCAGTTTCCATTCATACGGTTGATGTATTTTCTCTTTTTAAAATTTTGGTGCACAACTGTTATTAATATAGTGTACACATCATAGAAACTAGAGATGCACTGATATTGTATTGATCTGAAATTGTCCCTCGTTTACTGATTTGTTCTCAAATGCTCTTGCTCAAATATCCCGTGCGTGTTCATAGTGTCAGAACGCGTCAGTATTTCAACATGAATGATTATTCTTCTTTCGAGCTGTTCAGAGCAGGCGTCTCATTATTACCATGTGCAGTTCTACTGATGGGTGGCTGTTTGCAGTCCTGCACATAGTGAGCGCGTCTGAATGTCAGCTGGTTTGTTGACTGACTGTCCACATCTGTTCACAGAGAGACAGAACAAAAACCAACTCAAAAACATCCACATTGTGCACAGAGCATCCACTCACAAAACCACCTGTCCCTTTCTCACTGTCACGGTCCAAACTTTCTCTCTGCCATCACGAGGACTTGAGGAGCAAGCCACAGATGAAATAGACGTCAGGACACTCTGAACACCAAACGCTGAAGGAATCGCACACAGTGTTACGGTTATGGTAACCCTAACCCCAGCCCTAATGTGCTGTACTGCTTCATTCAGTCCCAGAAGAAATCATGGCATCAGATCTTGCACCTGGTTTTTGGGACTTTTCATTGCAGGCTTCTTTCAGTGACTCTGCTGACACACAGACACAGGACAGAAAGTCCTTTCAAAGCACAAGAGAACAGGGAATATATCACAGCACAAACCTCCATCCTGACACATGCTCTCTGTACAGCATACCTGCACAGCAAGCGCCATTTTACAACAAAATTAAAAATATATTTTAAAATTCAAGACGCAGCACATTGGAAGATCTTTCATGATCTTCAATACTCTGACATAAAGGTGATTTTTTTTCCAGAATAAACATAACAGCAATTCTTACAATGTTGAATAAATAAAAATGTTTCTGTAATTTTGGTGTGTTAAAGGTCAAGATAGCTTCTCTGTAATTGTTCAGGATAAGAAATAAAATCTAGCTTTAACAAAATTATTTACGTACTGAACCACAGCTGTATTCACCAATGAATTGATTCAAATGCATTATTTACATATTCAATGGATGTAAAATGCCACACAGTGAACTCTTCATTTCTCCACACATTAATCACTAGCGCGCTTTTATTAACACCTCAATGAAACGGGACGATCCTGATCTTATACGTTTTACATTTTAAACAAACGCAACATTGTTTCTATTATTGTATACTTATATAGTGACAAAGTAACTGTTTTACCAGCGGCCTTTGGTTGCCGTGGTTACAAACAACAACAGAATCACGCGCATCTAACGCAGGCGTCATCTCTAGTGCGCTTATAACGCGTCACGTGACTCATTATGCTGCGCGCTGTTCCTCTCGCTCGACTTCTCTGCACTATTTATAGTTTTTATTGTCGTCGTGAGGTTACATTTTAACAGACTGAAAATTATAGCTTTTTATTGCAGGCGAGGACTATTTTGCGACAAGTGCCAATCATTTTACGGCAGTGTGTTGCGAGAGCGCCGGCTGCTGGAGGAACAGCACAGAAACACACATTAGCTTTATTAGCAGCACATGAGGATATGGGTGAAAGACCCATATCCTAGAGTTCTTGTATTTGTGAGCAGTGTTGTGTGTTTTGTGACTGTCAGAACAGAAAAGCGTTGTTTCTCGTGACTGTGACTCCACTGTCATTCCTGATCTACGAGAGAGTCGCTCATTTCTCTTCGGTTCGAGCGCTGGACTCAGGTAGTGTTGCTTGTTTTTCCAACATTGAGCTGTAAATGAAGTCTTAGTTCTGCTGCTTTATTTAACTGCATCTCTCTGTCCAGCTCAAGAAGTTTTAGAACAAGCAGATTATCTGTACAGCTGTGGAGAGACACAGAAACTCCACCAGCTCCTGGTGCGCCACAAAGACAGGTAAAACTAACCCGAGAGAGAGCATTCAGACAGGTAAAACTAACCCGAGATAGCGTCCAGACGGGTAAAACTAACCCAAGAGAGCGTTCAGACGGGTAAAACTAACCCGAGAAAATACAAAGACAGTTAAAACTAACCCGAGAGCGCGTTCAGACGGGTAAAACTAACCCGAGAGCGCGTTCAGACGGGTAAAACTAACCCGAGAGCACATTCAGATGGGTAAAACTAACCCGAGAGCGCGTTCAGATGGGTAAAACTAACCTGAGAGCCTGTTCAGACGGGTAAAACTAACCCGAGAGCCTGTTCAGACGGGTAAAACTAACCCGAGAGCGCGTTCAGACGGGTAAAACTAACCTGAGAGCACATTCAGATGGGTAAAACTAACCCGAGAGCGCGTTCAGACGGGTAAAACTAACCCGAGAGAGCGTCCAGACAGGTAAAACTAACCCGAGAGAGCGTTCAGATGGGTAAAACTAACCCGAGAGAGCGTCCAGACAGGTAAAACTAACCCAGACGGGTAAAACGAACCTGAGAGCACATTCAGACGGGTAAAACTAACCTGAGAGCACATTCAGACGGGTAAAACTAACCTGAGAGCACATTCAGATGGGTAAAACTAACCTGAGAGCCTGTTCAGACGGGTAAAACTAACCCGAGAGCACATTCAGATGGGTAAAACTAATCCGAGAGCGCGTTCAGTCGGGTAAAACTAATCCGAGAGCGCGTTCAGTCGGGTAAAACTAACCCGAGAGCGTTCAGACGGGTAAAACTAACCCGAGAAAATACAAAGACAGGTAAAACTAACCCGAGAGAGCGTTCAGACAGGTAAAACTAACCCGAGAAAATACAAAGACCGGTAAAACTAACCCGAGAGCCTGTTCAGACGGGTAAAACTAACCCGAGAGCGCGTCCAGACAGGTAAAACGAACCCGAGAGAGCGTCCAGACAGGTAAAACTAACCCGAGAGCGTTCAGACAGGTAAAACTAACCCGAGAGAGCGTCCAGACGGGTAAAAATAACCCGAGAAAATACAAAGACAGGTAAAACTAACCCGAGAGAGCGTCAAGACAGGTAAAACTAACCCGAGAAAATACAAAGACAGGTAAAACTAACCCGAGAAAGTACAAAGGCAGGTAAAACTCACCTGAAGCTGTAGGTAAATGTGAAATCTCTGCAAGTATCAGTTATCAACAGTTTTGAGTGAAATCTGGCCGTCTTCACACTCAACGGTTCAGGATGACAGAGGATCGCTTCTGCTTATTCTCAGCCAGAACACAAACATCAGCAGTGTGTTAGATGACATAAAGGCCGTATTAACAGTGAAGGTATCTCTCCGTTCGCAGTGATGATGCAGAGTTTCTGTGGCGTTTGGCGCGAGGGTCCCGTGATCTGGCGTTACTGTCCAGCATCAGCGCCGACGAGAAGAAACGGCTCACATACGAGGCCTTTGACTACGCTAAGAAAGCTCTGGAGAAAAATCAGGCTTGCTTTGCAGCACACAAAGTAGGTGATCATTTCTGTTTGTAAATGTGTATTGCAGTGTTTGAGCAAATATTAGATGTTTTATCACCCTGTCGTCTGCAGTGGTTTGCAATCTGCCTCAGTGATGTTGGTGATTATGAAGGGATCAAAGTGAAAATAGGAAATTCCTACACCATCAGAAACCATTTAGAGGCAAGATGTTAATTGGGGTGAATTAAATAACCACACCAGTTAGGTCACATTCACTGAATGAATAAAACATCTTAACGCTCATTTCTACAGCAAGCGATTGAACTCAATCCAAAAGATGCAACGTCCATCCATATTCTTGGTTACTGGTGAGTTTGTATTCTGCTATAAACAGATACATTTGCACATCACTGGCCATATTGAACTTTCGTAACATGATGACCGTTCCTTTGACTGTGTTTGCCCGGCTTGCAGGTGTTTTGCGTTCGCTGAATTAGCGTGGTACCAGCGGAAAGTTGCAGCGGTTATTTTTGCATCTCCTCCAACAGCCACTTATGAAGAGGTCAATGAAACGAATAATTATATGTTCCCAGCCACATTCCTGCAGCCCCAACACTGCACGCTGTCCATGTCTTCTTAATCAAACACAGCTGAATGAGATCCTCAGCTCATTACTAGAGACCGTCAGACAAAGTGCTCCAGGAACACGGCTGGGAAACACTGATGTAGATGCTTACATGAGCACTGAAGCTGTGGGAGTAATAAATGTCTTGTCTTCCTCAGGCTTTGGCATTTTTCCTGAAAGCTGAAGAAGGTCCCGTATGAATGCAAACACCTTCATCTTGTTTTTAATTATTTTACACATGACTTTAACATTTTAATATCTGGATTTAGTTGACCCAAATTTCTACAGCAAGAACCTGCTGATGCTGGGAAAGTCATACATGATGCTGAGCGACGTCAAGCGGGCGGCGCTGTGGCTCGCTAAAGCACGAGATTATCCTGCAGTCACAGAAGAAGACAAACAGGTTCACAAGCACAGTTTGATCACGGTTATATTCATGTTATATCGTCTGCAGAGGCGTAATGTTCACATTTGGCCCAATGCAGGTTCATAAGGAAGCGCTGGAGCTGCTGAAGAAACTCGGATGATGAGTAGCAGCTAAATCAGACCCGATGCGATCTAACAGTTACCCAGAGATGCCTTCATTGATTTTTGTAATGACTTACCATTGATTTGTGTATGATGGCGATTTATCATTCGCTATTTTAGACTCTTAAGTGTCTGCCATTATCTGAAGCTGAATGAAAGGACGATGTCTAAATGTAATGCAGACTGTATTTGACTAGTACTGGTGTATTTCTAGCACTCTTGAATGTTTAGATACGATGCTCACCGCAAACAGACCCTGGACTGACTGCAGAGCAAAGATCACTCAGTGAAGCTTTAACATGTGACTAATCTGTTTATCGTATAGTAATGAGGATTTTTATCAAACTCTTTTAACACACGTGTGCACCTGGATACTTCTCTGAATACTTCAGTTTACCTCAGTTTTCTCACAGAATCGTCCATCCACCTTTGAAGACACGGAAACTTATGAAACATGGTTTTTGTTCTTTATTTACATGAATCTGATTTCAAATGTTTTGGAAGCAATTAAACTAACAAAAATTTATTTAACAAATTGACTATTTTGTTCTCTCTGCAAATGAAATTCAAACAAACTTGAATATATATTTATGCTGGGCTCAGAGTTCTGTGTTGAGATGCAATTAAAGAATCTAAAAAACCCCCACAGGAATCTCCATCAGTGCTTGAAGAACACGAAGAGACAGCAGAGTTTGTTTGAACTCATATATTTTAATATGAAAGATATTCATGGACAGTTTTCCTCCCCTGACGGTCAAAGGCCACAGAAATAGTGAAGTGCTTCGAGCACAACTGATGTTCTGAGCGAGTGCAGAGAGAGACCAATACTGTCGAGAGCCAGTCGTGATGAATGATATGTGAGACAGCGGTCTACAGGAGTCCAATCATCTCTCAGTCTGCAGGCAGCCATGCAAGCGCTTCATCACAACTCAGTGTCCAACAACACAAAACTAATCAAGAAAAACCCCAGGCACCTGATCAAACTCTACAATCATTCTGTAAAAGCTCTATAAAACTAGAGCCGTAAGTTTGAGTTCTACTATAAAATCATCTCTAATGTTTTTTTTCAGACTCATTTTACAAACCCGCCAAATGAATAAAACGAAGCATCGTTGTATATAGATACCAGCATCGAAAAGATCAGAAAAGCTCAAACGCTTCCATATTCATGGGGAATCATGTTATGACGATTGCTAAATGAGGTCTTAAGATAAAGATTTGGTTTAAAATGACAAAATAGCTTATTTACATTGGTAATCATCTGTGCAAGTTTCATGGTTTTGTTTTACTTGGCTGATGCGTGGCCATAAAGAGGAAAGACGCTTCATCACTCTTGACCGAATCCTTCCGTCTCCTCGATCGCAAAGAGCAGCTTCTCCTTCAGCTGTTCGAAGCTTTTGTAGGGGGGCAAATCCAGCCGGTTAAAGCTGCGAACAGAAAACACAGAGTGAGACGTGAGTGTCATCAGCCTGTGACCCTACCTTCATCCTGAACACTCACCAGGTGTGACTCCGGGGCAGCCACGTCTCTTTGCCCACCTTCTCAATGCAGAACTTCTGCGGTCCGTTGCTTCCTGGAGGATGAAGAATCAGAAGAAGAGGGTTCAGATGTGTCTGTGTCACACGGGTGAGGGGAATAAACAAGCGTGTTTGTGTTTTTCTGCATGAGTTTCTGGATTGACTGGAGACTCACCCATGAGCTCAGCGAAGCCGCCCAGCGGAAGCCTGCAGGTGCCCGTCACAAACTGCATCAGACGCATACGCACCTCGTTATCCACCTCCTTCACCAACTAAACACACACACAGAGAGATTCAGACTTCACTCGCTTCAATGGGCAGAAAGCAGCTTCCTCTTCCAGTTCAGTCTGCTTTGAAATCCTGTGGAAACGACTAAAACCCAAACAGAAATCTCTTCAACATAAAATAGATATAAAAAGCAAGTAAAATGATAAAGGTTTAACTCAAATCTAATTTAAATTAAATTAGATTTGAAAAGTCTGTTTACAGCTGAGATGTTGAGAGACTGCGGCTGGGCAATATGGCCAAAAATATTAGCATGAAATTAATTTACCATTGACGGGGTTAGGTAATGTTAACAAAAATTAACATGTCTGTTAGACCTTGAGAATCAATGTGAACATAACCTATATTAAAATATTCTTTATCGCTCAGCCCGTGTAACTCTTCCATGTAAGTCCAATAGGACAACATTTCTAAAGTCTATTTGCATATAATGCTTCAAAAGTAAAAAAATAAAAAGTATATATCACCTAAAAATCATTACAATAATGATTTATTTAACAGTAATATAATTAAAATAATATTATTTTAGTTATTAACTTGTGTTGCCAAACACATTACCATTTACTGTAAACATTTCTGCTTTTTGGCTAACAATCTTCAAGTACAAAAACGAGTCAAATATAAACTCAATAACTGGTGAATTTCAAGGCCAGTGTTGAATGTTTTGAAACAGCTCCTACGGCAGGAGAAAGGAGCCGTGGTGCTTTCATACGAGACCTTCTGAAAAGACACTAGTGAAGTCAGAGGTGTCTCACACCTGCCAGAACCAGATGATCTGTTTGCTGTTGCGTGTGTAGTGACGATAGACTGTGTTCCTCTGCCAGTCCTGCAGATCCACCTCCTGCATGCCACACAACATCACCTGCAAACACAGAAGCGTCTGTCACCGAGAGCTTCAGACGGGTTCAGGCGGCTCAAACAAACCGCTAACACACCTCCAGCTCCTTCTCATCAAAGTACTGCAGCCACTGCAGCGGCACCACCTCGTTGAAGCCGTCCAGGAACGCTTTGGTCTGACTCTCAACTCCACGAGAAAACCTCCACTCGGCCATCAGCCTGCGGGACAGAAGAGACCGTCAGTCACAGGAACACGGGACACTAAAGCCAGTTTCACACCTAAAGCGTGAGTGTCAAGCAGCAGCGTCGCATGAGCAGCGTGTGAGTAATGGTTTCGGCGCTGAGTCTATTTTTAGCTGCACTGCTCACGCTCAAATAAAGTGACAGTACACTTTTGATGGACAAAAATTTATATGATTTCACACAAAAATTGCTAAAAAATGCACACAATAAGTAGCCTATGTCTAGAGTGTTTTAACAAGAATTGGAGTATGTCAAAAAAAACTAAAGGAAGAATCAAAAATATGTATATAAGATTTATCCATTTAAGCTTGTTTTTTTCTGAAAATTGTTCAGTTTGGGTTAAAGTATTGTGTAATATAAAAAAAAAAAACATTTAAAACAGCACGTTCTATATCGAAGTATGACTGAAACAACATGATCTTAGCTGTTTTTATTGTTTACCTTTTATATATGAAAACCTGCATTAACATGCAAATCCCCAGGTTAACAAACTTTCAAGACTTTAAAGTTTATAACTGACCAACTTCTAAAAACAAATTTGTAGTTTCTTTGTAAAGAAATATGCAGCTTTGGAGCCGCTGCTGTGATGCTGTACAAAGGCTTCCAGTGCGAATACTCTGTTGAGTCTGCAGCTGACGTGACGCTGTACTTACGCTTGCGGTGTGAAACAGGCGTAACAGCGGCTGCTGCAACTCTTACCCAATATACTCCTCTTTATTCTCCTCCGTCACCAGGACATCAGCGCCGTCTTCTTTCAGGTCGTGAGACGTGATTTTGCCCAGGATCTCCATGTCCACTGAGAAGTACATCTCCAGGCCGCACTCCTCGATGTTGTTGTCTCTGCGAAAGAATCACATGAGCGACGATCAGTCTTCTGTAGAAACGTTTACTGTGACCTCTGACCTCATCATTCCAGGTCATGGATTTGTGAAAACTGAAGAGGGGAACTCTAGCGCTACGATGCACTTGCTAGCCGTTTTTCACATTCAAAAGGTCAGGACGGTTTATAATAACCAGACAGACGTACCTGATCCAGATGAGAGAGTTATAGAACTCAGGATCTATTGACTCCAGATCCTTCAAGATCAGCTTCTTATTGAGCATGCGCTTGTAGAAGGGCAACGAGAAGCCGGTATCGATGAACTTCCCGTGGAAGAGAGCCTGCAAACACAGAAATGAGCGACTGGTCTGCAGACTTCAGCTCTACTGATGCGTGTGAGTGTGCGTGAGTGTGTGTGTGCGAGTGAGTGTTTATGAGTGAGTTTATGAGTGTGTGTGTGCGTGAGTGAGTGTGAGTGAGTGTTTATGAGTGTGTTTATGAGTGAGTGTATATGAGTGTGCATGAGTGAGTGTTTATAAGTATGTGAATATGAGTGTGAGTGTGTGTATATGAGTGTGCATGAGTGAGTGTATATGAGTGTGCGTGAGTGAGTGTTTATGAGTATGTGTTTATGAGTGTGCATGAGTGAGTGTTTATGGGTATGTGTATATGAGAGTGCGTGAGTGAATGTTTATGAGTATTTGTATATGAGTGTGCGTGAGTGAGTGTATATGAGTGTGCGTGAGTGAATGTGAGTGAGTGTATATGAGGGTGCGTGAGTGAGTGTTTATGAGTATGTGTTTATGAGTGTGCATGAGTGAGTGTTTATGGGTATGTGTATATGAGAGTGCGTGAGTGAATGTTTATGAGTATTTGTATATGAGTGTGCGTGAGTGAGTGTATATGAGTGTATGTGAGTGAGTGTATATGAGTGTGCATGAGTGAATGTTTATGAGTACGTGTATATGAGTGTGCATGAGTGAGTGTTTATGAGTGTGTATATGAGTGTGCGTGAGTGAGTGTGAGTGAGTGTTTATGAGTGTGTGTATATGAGTGTGCGTTTATGAGTATGTGTATGAGTGTGTATGAGTGAGTGTTTATGAGTATGTGTATATGAGTGTGCATGAGTGTGCGTTTATGAGTGTGTATATGAGTGTGCGTGAGTGAGTGTGAGTGAGTGTTTATGAGTGTGTATATGAGTGTGAG
>NW_015506961.1:40748-41387 GCF_001515645.1 Sinocyclocheilus grahami
TGTGTGTATATGAGTGTGCGTGTATGAGTATGTGTATGAGTGTGTATGAGTGAGTGTTTATGAGTATGTGTATATGAGTGTGCATGAGTGTGCGTTTATGAGTGTGTATATGAGTGTGCGTGAGTGAGTGTGAGTGAGTGTTTATGAGTGTGTATATGAGTGTGAGAGAGTGTGTGTATATGAGTGTGCGTTTATGAGTATGTGTATATGAGTGTGCATGAGTGAGTGTTTATGAGTGTGTATATGAGTGTGAGTGAGTGTTTATGAGTGTGTATATGAATGTGCGTGAGTGAGTGTGAGTGAGTGTTTATGAGTGTGCATGAGTGAGTGAGTGTTTATGAGTGTGTATATGAGTGTGCATGAGTGAGTGAGTGTTTATGAGTGTGTGTATATGAGTGTGCATGAGTGAGTGTGTGTGAGTGTGTGTGAGTGTGTGAGTGAGTGTTTATGAGTGTGTATATGAATGTGCGTGAGTGAGTGTGAGTGAGTGTTTATGAGTGTGCATGAGTGAGTGAGTGTTTATGAGTGTGTGTATATGAGTGTGCGTGAATGTTTATGAGTGTGTGTATATGAGTGTGCGTGAGAGAGTGTGAGTGTGTGTTTATGAGTATGTGTATATGAGTGTGCATGAGTGAGTGT
>NW_015506961.1:41532-42157 GCF_001515645.1 Sinocyclocheilus grahami
CGCGTGTGCTTGAGTGAGCGTTTCTGAGCTTGTGTGTGAGTGAGTGTGTGTGAGTGTGTGTGTGTGTGTGTGTGTGAGAGAGTGTGAGTGTGTGTTTATGAGTATGTGTATATGAGTGTGCATGAGTGAGTGTTTATGAGAATGTATATGAGTGTGCGTGAGTGAGTGTTTATGAGTATGTGTATATGAGTGTGCATGAGTGAGTGTTTATGAGTATGTGTATATGAGTGTGCATGAGTGAGTGTTTATGAGTGTGTATATGAGTGTGCGTGAGTGAGTGTGAGTGAGTGTTTATGAGTGTGTATATGAGTGTGCATGAGTGAGTGTTTATGAGTATGTGTATATGAGTGTGCATGAGTGAGTGTTTATGAGTATGTGTATATGAGTGTGCATGAATGTTTATGAATGAGTGTGCGTGAGTGAGTGTTTATGAGTGTGTGTATATGAGTGTGCATGAGTGAGTGTGTGTGAGTGAGTGAGTGAGTGTGTGCATGAGTGAGTGTTTATGAGTATGTGTATATGAGTGTGCATGAGTGAGTGTTTATGAGTATGTGTATATGAGTGTGCATGAGTGAGTGTTTATGAGTATGTGTATATGAGTGTGCATGAGTGAGTGTTTATGAGT
>NW_015506961.1:43140-44767 GCF_001515645.1 Sinocyclocheilus grahami
TATGAGTGTGCGTGAGTGAGTGTTTATGAGTGTGTGTATATGAGTGTGCATGAGTGAGTGTTTATGAGTATGTGTATATGTATATGAGTGTGTGTGAGTGTGTTTATGAGTATGTGTATATGAGTGTGCATGAGTGAGTGTGTGTATATGTATATGAGTGTGTGTGAGTGTGTATATGAGTGTGCATGGGTGAGTGTGAGTGTGTGTTTATGAGTGTGCGTGAGTGAGTGTTTATGAGTGTGTGTATATGAGTGTGCGTGAGTGAGTGTATGAGAGTGTGCATGAGTGAGTGTTTATGAGTGTGTATATGAGTGTGCGTGAGTGAGTGTGTATGAGTGTGTGCATATGAGTGTGCGTGAGTGAGTGTATATGAGTGTGCGTGAGTGAGTGTGTATGAGTGTGTGCATATGAGTGTGCGTGAGTGAGTGTATATGAGTGTGTGTGAGTGTTTATGAGTATGTGTATATGAGTGTGCGTGAGAGAGTGTGAGTGTGTGTGAGTGAATGTGAGTGAGTGTTTATGAGTATGAGTATGTGTATGTGAGTGTGCATGAGTGAGTGTGAGTGAGTGAGTGTATATGAGTGTGCATGAGTGAGCGTTTATGGGTATGTGTATATGAGTGCGTGAGAGAGTGTGAGTATATGAGTGTGCATGAGTGAGTGTTTATGAGTATGTGTATATGTATATGAGTGTGTGTGAGTGTGTTTATGAGTATGTGTATATGAGTGTGCATGAGTGAGTGTGTGTTTATGAGTGCGTGTATATGAGTGTTTGCGTGAGTGAGTGTTTATGAGTGCGTGTATATGAGTGTGCATGAGTGAGTGTGTATGAGTGTGTTTATATGAGTGTGCGTGAGTGTTTATTAGTGCGTGTATATGATTGTGCGTGAGTGAGTGTGTATGAGTGTGTATATGAGTGTGCGTGAGTGAGTGTGTATGAATGTGTGTATATGAGTGTGTGTGAGTGAGTGTTTATGAGTGTGTGTGAGTGAATGTGAGTGAGTGTTTATGAGTATGTGTATATGAGTGTGCGTGAGTGAGTGTTTATGAGTATGAGTATGTGTATATGAGTGTGCATGAGTGAGCGCTTATGGGTATGTGTATATGAGTGTGCGTGAGTGAATGTTTATGAGTGTGTGTGTATATGAGTGTGCGTGAGTGAGTATATGTGTGTGTGCGTGAGTATGTGTATATGAGTGTGCGTGAGAGAGTGTGAGTATATGAGTGTGCGTGAGTGAATGTTTATGAGTGTGTGTGTATATGAGTGTGCGTGAGTGAGTGTGCGTGAGTGTTTATGAGTATGTGTATATGAGTGTGCGTGAGAGAGTGTGAGTATATGAGTGTGCGTGAGTGAATGTTTATGAGTGTGTGTGTATATGAGTGTGCGTGAGTGAGTGTGCGTGAGTGTTTATGTGTATATGTATATGAGTGTGTGTGAGTGTGTTTATGAGTATGTATGACGGGCCGTACAAGCCATAATTCATTCTGGCACTCTCATACACTTACATTCTCCTTACACATACATATATTCTTGCTTTCACACACTTACATTCTCCTTACACATACATATATCTATACTCTCACACACACATACTCTTTACACACACATACATATCTATTCTCACACA
>NW_015506961.1:44886-47386 GCF_001515645.1 Sinocyclocheilus grahami
TCCCTTGAGCGAGTTGTGATTGAGGACGCGGGCTCAGCCTCAGTCGAGTTGCCAGATACATGCATTATAAGCGTTTATGGATTTTTTTCCCCCAGAGTGTCTGTTTACATTAAGTGCAAATAGCCTGCCTTGTTGATAGAGGCTATTTACAGTAGCTCCACCCACAAATGTGTTATAGGGATGATCAACACTATAAAAGACGGCACTTAACCGTCAGCTTCAGTGGTGTAGATGGTAAAGCGCACCATGGTCTTTTTGACGCGATCGACCCGGGTTCGAATCCGCCTTTTACCGAACTTTTTTTCTTCCTTTTCAAATCTCATATCACATCAGAAACGCATTTATTTTCAATAAAAATGAAGGAAACAATCAAAAAGTTAAAGATAAAGTATCGGGTAGGGTTAGGGAGGGCTTTATTGTCCCAATAAGGTGAGGCTGAAACCGCGTCCTCAATCACAACTCGCTCAAGGGATGAGGCCATGTAACCTTTTCACGATGATAATATACATATTTTTTAATCCAAATAGCTTGCTGAAATACTTATGCGGCCGCCTCATCTACGTCAGCCATGCTGATCATGACCTGTCCCGGTGACCCTGATCGCGCCTGACCTGTCTCCGTTTCCATTATACTCCTTCCGTTTCCACTATACTCCTTCCGTTTCCATTATACTCCTTCCGTTTCCACTATACTCCTTCCGTTTCCATTATACTCCTTCCGTTTCCATTATACTCTCTCTCACACATACATACATTCTTCTCTTACATACACATTTTCTTCAGACATACATACATTCTATATATATATATATATGTATGTGTAAGGAGAATGTATGTGTGTGAGAGTAGAAATGTATGCATGTGTAAGGAGAATGTAAGTGTGTGAAAGCAAATATATGTGAAAGGAGAACGTAAGTGTATGAGAGTGCCAGAATGAATTATGGCTTGTATGGCCCCTCATAAGTATGTGTATATGAGTGTGCATGAGTGAGTGTGTGTTTATGAGTGCGTGTATATGAGTGTTTGAGTGAGTGAGTTTTTATGATTATGTGTATATGAGTGTGTGTGAGTGAGTGTATATGAGTGTGCGTGTATAAGCGTGTGCGTGAGTGAGTGTATATGAGTGTGCATGAGTGAGTGTGAGTGTGTGTATGAATGTGTGTATATGAGTGTGCGTGAGTGTGTGTGTATGAATGTGTTTATGAGTGTGCGTGAGTGAGTGTGTATATGAGTGTGCGTGAGTGTGTGTTTATGAGTGTGTATATGAGTGTGCATGAGTGAGTGTTTATGAGTGTGTAAATATGTATATGAGTGTGTTTATGAGTATGTAAATATGAGTGTGTGTGAGTGAGTTTGAGTATGTGTATATGAGTGTGTGTGTGTGTGTTCATGAGTATGTGTATATGAGTGTGTGTGAGTGTGTTTATGGGTGTGTGTGTGTGAGTGAGTTTGAGTATGTGTATATGAGTGTGTGTGAGTGTGTTTATGAGTATGTGTATATGAGTGTGTTTATGAGTATGTGTTTATGAGTATGTGTATATGAGTGTGTGAGTGTGTTTATGAGTATGTGTATATGAGTGTGTTTATGAGTGTGTGTGAGTGTGTTTATGAGTATGTGTATATGAGTGTGTTTATGAGTATGTGAGTATGTGTATGTGTATATGAGTGTGTGTGAGTGTGTGTGAGTGAGTTTGAGTATGTGTATATGAGTGTGTGTGTGTGTGTGTGTGTGTGTGTGTGTGTTCATGAGTATGTGTATATGAGTGGTGTGTATGAGTATGTGTATGAGTGTGTGTGTGTGTGTTCATGAGTATGTGTATATGAGTGTGTTTATGAGTGTGTGTGAGTGTGTTTATGAGTATGTGTATATGAGTGTGTTTATGAGTATGTGTATATGAGTGTGCATGAGTGAGTTTATGAGTATGTGTATATGAGTGTATATGAGTGTGTGTGAGTGTGTTCATGAGTATGTGTATATGAGTGTGTATGAGTGTGTGTGAGTGTGTTTATGAGTATGTGTATATGAGTGTGTTTATGAGTATGTGTATATGAGTGTGCGTGAGTGTTTATGAGTGTGTGTGTGTGAGTGAGTGTTTATGAGTGTGCGCGTGTGTGCGTATATGAGTGTGTGTGTGTGTGTGTGTGTGTGTGTGTTACCATGGCGATGAAGCGTCCAATGAAGCAGAAGTAGGACAGGTGATCGGGGTTGATGGTGGATGCTGGGTTGATCTGCAGACAGTAGTTGCTCTTGCCAGCGTATTCAAACAGACAGTACATGGGGTTCAGCACCTCGTGAGACAGGAGGAAGAACCATTCCCTGCACACACACACACACACACACACACACACACACACAAATTGTCTGAAATTGTAGACAGAATCACTGCAGTGTCTCTTATATGGGATGTGAAAAGAGACAAAGCCACTGGCCAAAATGATCATCTCTCTCATGTAAATTGTTGTGATAAACAGGAAAGTGTGTTCAAGCTCCAGCAAAACAG
>NW_015506961.1:52386-60866 GCF_001515645.1 Sinocyclocheilus grahami
GTTGACGTTGCGATGTATCGATTTAAAAAGTGTGCGTCGGATACAAGTTGGCATTTGTATTGTAATGCATTATTTCTAACATATTTGCATCGGTAAAAAACGATTTATTTATATATAATAGGGATGTAACGTATGGAAATGTCTTATCACGATTATAGTGACCAAAATGATCACGGTTATCAGTATTATCACGGTATTGTTAAAATGTGCTGGAGATGTTCAAAAAGTACCGACACATAAATCACTTCAAGTTTTATATTTAAAAATCAACAAACAACAAATAAAATGACTTTTGTTTGCATAATCACTAAAACAATAACATTACCAATGATGTTCGGATTTTAAATGATAACCTGACTGACAACAGTTTAATAGCATGTTGAAATATCTGATGTAAATGTTCAAATAAAGCTTTGAACACGTTTCATAAAAAGGTAAACCTCACATTTCAGCCTTTAAATAAAGAAAAGTCAAAATGATAATTGATTAATAAATGATTATATGTATTTTATCTGCTCCATAAATAATTCTAGATAACTTATCTGAATTGTTTAAATGTGTAGAATCCACATAAGCTTGTTTTCCATCAACCGGTCAAAATGTACAGCAGGGCATGCAAAATCAGTCCGTTTTTGGCCAGACAGAAGCTGCACACAGGCTGAATATAAATATAGGTCTCTGCAAATCCACTCGCTGACAGCAGGTGGCGCTGATGGAGAAGCAGAATTACAGCTGTTTCCCGTAACCTTCATGCACAAAGCAGTATAGCGATTAAGAACACTTTCTTTAGGTTTTACATGGAGCGACGATGAAAACAAAACTCCATCGAATCGTTTCTGAAGACAGTCAGAACCTTCAGAGGTACATTCATATAATTAATTCATTCATATATTCATTTGTATGTATCTTTCTTATTTGTATGTATCTCTTTTAAAACCTCCCAGCTTATCCGCCCTGTTTTCACTCAGAACGAAACTACTCTGCTGTTGTGCGCACATGAGACTGTTACTTAAAACTGTGCTTTATGCTGGACAGTATTTATTTATCCGGAGTTGTCCAAATCGCGGTAATCTAATACGGTTTTAATGATAATTAAAAAATGAAACGGTAATACTAACCGTGGGGAATTTTATCATGATTTATCGTCAAACCGGTAATCGTTACATCCCTAATATATAATTACTAGTGGATGCACTATACTTTTATTGTTTAGAACGTGACCAATAATCTGTGACCAATACTTTATATGTAGGTTGATTTCTCCTCTCTAAACTGTTGCAGCTGCAACAACACTACAGAGACAGAGGAAAAGCAGGGATTAAAGTCCTTAATGTCGATCATGGATCAATCGATCCACCAATGTAAACAGTGAATTTATCTGTGCTGTTTAATGCATTTGAGACGTTGTGTTTTCCCATGCCACAGGTATATTTTTCATCTGTAAATGTTAGAAAGTCATGCTAACAAATCAATTTTTGCTGTCAGGAGCAGGCGAGTGAACGAGCGCTGACGGAGCGGAATAGAGTGATAGCACAATGATTCTGAGTAAAATATGCATTTCGCTAAAATATTCGTTGTTGGACATTAAATGTGTCTTTTGTAGAGTTTTAAACCTACATATAAGTGTATTTTTATGATAGTGGTAACTGTAAATGGACTATTGTAATGGGTAAATAAAATGTAAGCTTACATTTCCTAATCATATAGCAGTTAAAATGTAGTCTTTTTCTTCATTTATTTTCATTTATAATTTAGTGATTTTAACTTTTAATTTGGTGATTTTAATTCTTTAAAGAGCAATTTTATATTGTATTGTTCTGTTAACTCTAAAGGCTACAGCTGTCATATAAGCAGAGAGAAAGGCTACATGGCTGTAATAGTGTGTGATATCAATGCGTTCCTGTTGGTCAGTGTTAGAGGAGCTCAGTTAGCCTGCTCCTGACCAGGTTAGTTTCCAGCATGAGTTATCACAGTGACTGAGCTTGATCTTTGTTAAATTTGCTTTATGGAACCAAATCATGTGACAATGAGTCAGACTAACTGAAATAAGCCTGGCTTATTTGGTAAACTTGTTTCATGAAACAGGCATCGAGGCGTTAGAAGTCAGAGGACACTAAAGTTAATTGATGATTTGCTGTCTGCCCGAACCAAAGTAATAAAAGCAATCATATTTTTTCTATTGCATTGAATCGCATTATGTTAAATCGGATCGCACTGCATCGTAACAGGGGTGAATCGTATCATATCGCATCAGTAGCTGCTTCATATGCATCTTTAATGTATCGTATCTTTGGCTATGCATCGAGATGCGTATCGTATCGGCCTCAGTTATGAGATGCACATCCCTAGTGTATTTATGTGTGTGTGAGTGTGAGAGAGAGAGAGAGAGAGAGAGAGAGAGATAGAGTGTGTGTGTGAGAGAGAGAAAGAGAGAGAGTCTGACCCGGGTGGCAGTGGTTCTGGCCCGGCTGGAGGCGGCTGCTGTTGTGGTTTTCCTCCGTCAGACAGGCTGCAGGTGGTGAGGCTTGGGTTAGGGTTGGAGCTGGAGGCAGCAGTGGTCTGTGTGGTGGCCGCTGCAGATGAGGAAGAGGAGGGTGGTGGTGATGAGGCAGCATCAGGAGAGGAAGTACTGCAGCAAACATCAGCAGCTGCGGCGTCGTCGTTATCACCCGCTGACGACATCTCACAACCCTCGCCGTTCACTGACAGAGACAGACAGACTCATCCTGCATGTGTGCTAAACATCAGATCAGAACAAACACTCCCCCACAAGCTGAGGAACATTGATCAGCCTGCTACAATCATCCATCTGGTTTATTTTGAAATATTATTTCTCACCGGCGGTGCTGATCGCGTCACTGCCAGCGGGCTGCAGAGGGGGCGTGGCCTTTGGAATGGGAGTTTGGTGTGAAGGGGAGGAGTCTCTGTCTCCATTGAGGAGGAGGGAGGGGCCTAGCTCGCAGTTGGCAGATGAGGTGGGCAGAGCTTCATTCTCCAGTCCGTCTGAGTCGTTCACAGATCTGCAGAATCATGTTAGCAACCGTGCATAATTAAGCCACCCGTATATTTAATTCCCTAATGATAGAAACACTTGCCACCCAGGAACTTTAAAACACCTGCAGATTCCCACCTGCTCTGTGTCCTCGCAGAACTCTCGTCTGGGTTCTCATGAAAAGCATCTCCATTCTGATGGACTTCTGGAGACAGACAGACAGACAGGTCACAGACAGCCGGAGTGCTGGAGGTCAGAGGTCAGATTAGGGTTAGGAACGTGCAGGTGCTCTTACTGCTCGCAGTGGTTGGGTTTCCATTGTGCATGTGCTGCGGGTCGAACGAGAGTCCGTCCAGGAAGACTGTGAGTTCACCGGTGGACACCACTCCGTTCTTACCGTCCACGGTCAGCGTCAACACCTCGCGCACATTCTCCACTGAAACAACAACACACAACACTCACCATCTCTACTGTCGCTGTCTGCTGGTGCTCTTCCTGTTAGACAGCACAAACCGTCACCATCTGTTCAATAATGTGTAACTCGCAGACAGACGTACGTTTGCCGTCGTGTTTCCGGAGCGTCCCGCTAACATCCAGTGAAGCTTTTCCCAGCAGCGCGTCGGCCTTCAGCGTGTGATGACTCCAGACTCTGAAATCCAGCTGTGAGTGTGGTGTTATACTCCTGCGGCGACACACAGATTCAGAGGCGCGTCAGAGTCTAAAACTAAACAGCTGAGGACGCCAATTCACTTGCTTATTTTGTCTCTGTTGCACTGGTGAGAACACTCTGATTACGTGATTAAAAAGCTGCAACGGAGAGCATCAGTCAATCAGCAGATTGTGTTTCTGACTATCACTAAGTGAACAGCTGGAGCGGTTACATCAACACAGTCAGCATAGGGCTGGACAATAATTCAATATCAATATGTATCGTGATATAATTTTTTTCAATAACGGTGATATGATTTTTAAACACATTTCCGATATTTCGATATACATTACCAGTTTCCCATACATTGATTTATTCGTGCCGTTTGACTTCGTTGAATAAACATGAGCTCTACACGTTTCAAAATCATAACACGGCGCGGGTGTTTTATATGAATGCATCTCTGAAGGGAACCGACTGTCTTTAGAATAGTTTCGTGGCGTTTTCATTTGATCTGATAAAGTAGCGTTCATGAGCGGTTCGTTACTGGGGAAACCGCTAGTTAAAGCTTTTGAACAGTAAGATTTTTAATGGTTTTATTTATTTTATTTTTTTTTTAGAATTCTCTTCTTTTCACCAAGCCTGCATTTATTTGATCCAAAGTACAGCAAAACCAGTAAAATGTTGAAATATTTTTACTATTTAAAATTGCTTTCTATTTGAATATCTGTTAAACTGTAATGTATTTCTGTGATGCACAGCTGTATTTTCAGCATCATTCCTCCAGTCTTCAGTGTCACATGATCTTCAGAAATCAGTATAATATGCTGATTTGCTGATTATCAATATTTAAAACAGTTGAGTAAATTTTTTTTCCAGGATTCTTTGATGAATAGAAAGATCCAAAGATCAGCATTTATCTGAAATAAAAAGCTTTTGTAACATTATACACTATTCCATTCAGTATCATTTTTATTATTTTTTTGGGAAAGAAATTATAGAATTGAATACTTTTATTTAGCAAGGATGCTTAAAATTTATCAAAAGTGATGATAAAGGCATTTATAATGTTACAAAAGATTTCTATTTCAGATAAATAGTGTTCATATCGATATCGGAATTATATCGTATCGACCGCAATTAAGAAATATATCGTGATATCAATTTTGGCCGTATCGTCCAGCCCTAAGTCAGCATACACCCAACTAGCGGTTAGCCAAAAACTCACCAGTCCTACTTTTTCATGCAACTGATTTAAAGCTATGACCAGCCTTAACGAAAAAGTAATTTATTCATTAGATAAGACTAGACTAAGCAGTTTATGCCACTAGCCCTGGACCGTCATGAACAGAAGTGCACATCACCACAGCTGTGTTCGAGTGACTCACAGCGTCAGACGTTCCTCCCATTTGGGGCTGGAAGAACTGTGGGATTTGGCGGTTTTCTTGCTCTCTCCCTCTGATGTCACTTCCACATAGATGGCCGTTCCGAACCAGTTCTTCTTCCTCTTGAGTTTGGCACATGAAACTGACACATAACACGACACACACTCAGCATCTGAAGAAAACATGTCACTTCCTGTTCCTGTTGTGTTGTCTTACCGACGGCGTGCAGCTGAGAGCGTTCTCTGTCGCTTCTGGAGGAGCCCGTGGCCATGACCTCAAACACACGACACACGCCATCAACTACAGGACCTGAATGAACACACGCTCAACTCACTGGCCCACAACGAAATTGTCGCTAAAAGGCAGTAAGAGTTTTCTATTCACTTCAGCGCTGCACAATTAAATTAATATTTTGTATAAAACGGTCATGCTTTTAGTTGAATCAAAAGAGCATTTTATCTTTTTAAATGAATAGTTTGTTCATGCCCACAAAACCAGTGAACAAGAAAAATTTTCTTCAAATTGAGTTCAGTGTTTCCACAGAAAAAGAACGGACAGCTACGGTAAATGGGATTAGTTAGTTAACCACAGCTTCCCAGTACAACCGCTGCCGACTGCATTTGACATCTCCAATGATTCTGGATGTCTAGATTTATGCGGCAAAACGTCCACAGACTGACGAGCGGTTTGTAAAGACGAGTGAGCTGAGCTGCTCCTGTGGAGGACAAACCAAACTGAAGAACAAACGCTGGATCTACAGATTCAGAGAAATTATTTCACTCCTGTTATTCACAAGTGTAGATAAAAATATAATGTTATAATCAACACTTTTCACCATTACTTAATCTTGGCAGCTGTAATAGTAAAAATGTAGTAAAAGTCTCAAAAGACACATGAAGTGCTTAAATCAGAGGAATAAAATCAGAGTAGAAAACAGAAAATTGTACCTCAGGAAACATTATGAAATATAATACTGTAGTCATTACCCCTGTTAAAGGATTGAAATCTAACTAACCCATCAGCACCTCGTCAGAGTAAAAAACTGATGAAATATGATCAACTCACAATAGCTGTGCGTGAGACGCCTGTGCTTCTTCAGCCGTCACTGTGAGCCATGATTCACTGCAACACAAGAGATTCACATCAGCACATTCATGAAGACCTGCTCCAATCACAGCTTTAATCAGCTTAACCAGCAGTTCATCCATGAGAGACGGACAGATGAAGGACAGACGGACAGATGAGGACAGACAGATAGATGAAGGACAGATGGGGACAGATGAGGACTGATGAAGGACAGATGGGGACAGATGAGGGACAGACGGACAGATGAGGGACAGATGGGGACAGTTGAGGGACAGGCGGACAGATGAGGGACAGACGGACAGATAAGGGACAGATGGACAGATGAGGACAGAGGGACAGATGGACAGATGAAGGACAGACGGACAGATGAGGACAGACAGATAGATGAAGGACAGATGGGGACAGATGAGGACAGATGGGGACAGATGGGGACAGATGAAGGACAGATGAAGAACAGATGAGGGACAGATGGGGACAGACGGACAGATGAGGGACAGACGGACAGATGAGGGACAGATGAGGGACAGATGGACAGATGAGGGACAGATGGGGGACTGAGGACAGATGGGGACAGATGAGGACAGATGGGGACAGATGAGGGACAGACGGACGGATGAGGGACAGACGGGGACAGATGAGGGACAGACGGACAGATGAGGGACAGATGGACAGATAAAGGACGGACGGACAGATGAGGACAGATGGGGACAGATGAGGACAGATGAAGGACTGATGGGGACAGATGAGGACAGATGGGGACAGATGAGGACAGATGGGGACAGATGAGGGACAGACGGACGGATGAGGGACAGACGGGGACAGATGAGGGACAGACGGACAGATGAGGACAGATGGGGACAGATGAGGACAGATGGGGACAGATGAGGACAGACAGGGACAGAGGAGGGACGATGGGGACAGATGAGGACAGACAGGGACAGATGAGGGACAGACGGACAGATGAGGGACAGATGGGGACAGATGAGGACAGATGAGGACCGATGAAGGACAGATGAGGGACAGATGGGGGACAGACGGACAGATGAGGGACAGACGGACAGATGAGGGACAGATGGGGACAGATGAGGGACAGACGGACAGATGAGGGACAGACGGACAGATGAAAGACAGACAGACAGATGGAGGACAGGCGGACAGATGGAGGACATACGGACAGATGAAGGACAGACGAGGACAGACGGACAGATGAAGGACAGACGGACAGATGAGGACAGACGGACAGATGAGGACAGACGGACAGATGGAGGACAGACGAACAGATGAAGGACAGACGGACAGATGAAAGACAGACAGATAGATGGAGGACAGACGGACAGATGAGGGACAGACAGACAGATGAAGGACAGACGGACAGATGAAAGACATACAGATAGATGGAGGACAGACGGACAGATGAGGGACAGACAGACAGATGAAGGACAGACGGACAGATGGAGGACAGACGAGGACAGACGGACAGATGAAGGACAGACGGACAGATGAGGACAGATGGAGGACAGACAGATAGATAGATGGAGGACAGACGGACAGATGAGGGACAGACAGATGGAGGACAGACGGACAGATGGAGGACAGACGAACAGATGAAGGACAGACGGACAGATGAAAGACAGACAGATGGAGGACAGACGGACAGATGAGGGACAGACAGACAGATGAAGGACAGACGGACAGATGAAAGACATACAGATAGATGGAGGACAGACGGACAGATGAGGGACAGAGTGACAGATGAAGGATGGACAGAATGAAGGACAGACGGACAGAAAAACAGAGCAGACACTCATCTTCTGGTCATGTTTGCTCTCACATGACAAATATCTGCCAGCAAAACTGACTCCTCTCTGAGCTTCAGAGAATCAATGTGGAAAATACATCAATGATGTGATTATAATATAAAATAATAACACAAACTTTGCTGGAAAGCAGCTCTACAATAGACAATAGTGTCATTGCTCAGATTAGTGTTGGTTTCATAGATATTATGCAGATTTCATATAAATGCAGCTGTGTAGGAACAAAATGAAAGGAAACACATCTGTGATCCGTCTGATATTAATATGTCAATAATAGCAGTGCATAAGCTCTTTCTGTCTGCAGTAATGTTCATATATTAGGGTTAGGGTCTGTCTATGTGCTGATGTTTCTCTGTGTGTGTGTGTGTGTGTGTGTGTGTGTATGTGAGTGTGTGAGAGAGAGAGTGTGTGTGAGAGAGAGTGTGTGTGTGTGTGTGTGTGTGAGAGTGAGAGAGTGTGTGTGTGTGTGTGTGTGAGAGAGAGAGTGTGTGTGTGTGTGTGTGTGTGAGAGAGAGAGTGTGTGTGTGTGTGTGTGTGTGAGAGAGAGAGTG
>NW_015506961.1:61887-71394 GCF_001515645.1 Sinocyclocheilus grahami
TGTGTGTGAGTGTGTGTGTGAGAGAGAGTGTGTGTGTGTGTGAGTGTATGTGTGAGTGAGTGTGTGTGTGTGAGTGAGTGTATGTGTGAGTGAGTGAGTGTGTGTGTGTGAGTGTGAGAGAGAGAGTGTGAGTGTGTGTGAGAGAGAGAGAGAGAGAGTGTGTGTGAGAGAGAGAGAGAGAGAGTGTGTGTGAGAGAGAGAGAGAGAGAGTGTGTGTGAGAGAGAGAGAGAGAGAGTGTGTGTGAGAGAGAGAGAGAGAGAGTGTGTGTGAGAGAGAGAGAGAGAGAGTGTGTGTGAGAGAGAGAGAGAGAGAGTGTGTGTGAGAGAGAGAGAGAGAGAGTGTGTGTGAGAGAGAGAGAGAGAGAGTGTGTGTGAGAGAGAGAGAGAGAGAGTGTGTGTGAGAGAGAGAGAGAGAGAGTGTGTGTGAGAGAGAGAGAGAGAGAGTGTGTGTGAGAGAGAGAGAGAGAGAGTGTGTGTGAGAGAGAGAGAGAGAGAGTGTGTGTGAGAGAGAGAGAGAGAGAGTGTGTGTGAGAGAGAGAGAGAGAGAGTGTGTGTGAGAGAGAGAGAGAGAGAGTGTGTGTGAGAGAGAGAGAGAGAGAGTGTGTGTGAGAGAGAGAGAGAGAGAGTGTGTGTGAGAGAGAGAGAGAGAGAGTGTGTGTGAGAGAGAGAGAGAGAGAGTGTGTGTGAGAGAGAGAGAGAGAGAGTGTGTGTGAGAGAGAGAGAGAGAGAGTGTGTGTGTGTGTGTGTGTATCCGTGTCTCTGCGGCCTGTTACCGGCTCCGCCGCCCGTTACTCAGCTCACAGACGCACAAATAATCGGAACTGAGTTTTAGACTCATTAATTGTTCTTCACTGCGAATCCGGGCCCGATGGATCCGATTCTGTTGTGCAATTCAGTGACTAAACGGCAAATATTCCGCCGTTTATCCGCACACTCATGCTAAGAGGCTAACACATTAGCGTCACGGCTAGCGCCGCTCTGACGGATCAAACGACAAACAAACAGTGATTGCAAACAAACACACACACACTGCTGTGACCCTCACACTGTCCTGTCACACACATTAGGGTGTGTGTTTGTCAGTAATCGGGTTTAATCTCGATCAGGCCTACAGCCGCGCCGCCATTTTCACATTTTAACCTGCAGAGCGACGCGAAACTCCGCAGTGACAGCAACTAACTTTCTTAACCTGGTTAATGAAGTTTAACTAATCAGACAAACAGTTTAACTCACCAGACGCTGCTGCGGGTCTGCGGCGCGTCACAGCGACTGAACTGGACTGAACTGAGAACACGCCTCCTACTGACTGTGACTGACACACACACACACTCACATCCTCTCACACACACACACACACACACACACACACACACACACACACACACCCCCTCACACACACACACACACACACACACACACACACTCACACACACACACACACACACACACACACACACACACACTCTCTCAGCATCTATCCCATCATCCCTCAGGAGAGTAAAGTGCACGATGTGTCCCGCTACAGACCGACCGCAGGCAGGAGCGACAGGCCTCGGCTGTGATCTAAATATGGCTTTCAGTGAAGCAGAAAACTGAACTAAAAACTCACGCTAGCAGTGTTTTAAATCCACTCAGTCCATCAGCGCATGAATGCAGGAGTGCAGCGATCGGTGCAGGGTCTGAACAGATGACACGAACACCAGTCCCGTGTGTGTCTCACTCGCTTACACCTCACACTAGAATTAAAACACAGACGTGACCCTGAGAACAGAGAGATGCTCTTCCAGCGGCGGCCGGTCTCAGTCTCAGTGTGCCGCTGACTGTCGGAGAGATTCTGCTTCCTAACATTAAACACGAGTCCAGCGAGCGGTGCGTCCTCATCTCTGCTGCACAGAGAACCAGAATAAACCCAGAGGAGAGACGCTCAGTGTTCCAGAGCAGTGACCTGAACGGAGGAACCGCACCAACACACAAGTCAGTATAGCGTCTGAACACGACCCGGCTCTCACCCAGAGTCTTCCTCACCAGAACCGTATAGACCTGCAGCAGATGGACACGCAGTCATCTCTACACGCCGTACAAATTAAACACCTGGACAGATTCATCAGAACAATAAACTCATGATCTCTAGGCCCTTTCCCAGCTAAAACAGAGACGGGGAACTACAGCTCCCTGCAGTCACAGCCGTCTTCAGCACACAATGATCAACTCCTAACCCTATAGTAAAGTATTTGATGAAATAAATATGGCATAATTTAGCAACGTTCCTCCCTCTAAAACAGAGAAAACATCTTCCACACACATCTACACGTCTGTCTGTTTTAAAGTGTTTCGTGTATATTCTGAGTTATTTGTGGGGGTTATTCTTCTGGTCAGAATGAAGAGCTGTGTGCCAACAGTGGTAACTAAAACTAAACTGATAACTAAACAACATCAAATTTACACCATATTTAATTATCTTGTTCAAATCCAGCTGCACTTCATATTTTCTATAATACTAAGTGAATATGTTCATCTTTACTGTATGTTTTGCTCGCTGTTACTCCTCCAGCCACCGCCTGACGCTCGGCCGGAAACACGTACGCTTGAAACTAAAAATAAATAATATTATTTCATATGTAATACCTCTTGTTCTTGTGCCATTGGATTAATAAAGCATTTAAAAATAAATAAATAAATGAAGCGCTTTTGACAGATGTGCCGTTTGCAAATGCGTTATGCATGTGAGCCGATTCTTTTCGATGAATCATTTAAATCGGTTCAAAAATCGGTTCGGTCGAACCTGACACATGTATGCGATGTTAGGCTTGTTTGCGTCTCCTCAGTCGCCTGAGGTGTTCAGAACTGTCCTGACTGCGCTTATTTCTCTCCTCTCCGCATATTGTCAAGAAATGAAAGTTCAAGATGCAGTCATATGCTCAGATTCATGTTCAGCATTAGTTAGTATCGATAATCGGCAGTCAGAAACAGAGCAGATATAGTTATGGGAAGCATGATGAAGAGAGAAAGTGGTTACGAGAAGAAGTATGGAGAGTAAAGGGAAAAGAGCTAACATTAAAACACATTAGATTCGGATATAGGTTATAATATTGTCTCTGCATTGATTCAATACTTAGGAAGTACAGGTTTAATATATAGAATATAAAATAAGGAAGTAGATAGGAAATATAAAGGTATGAGTGTGCAAGATGTACTGTATGTGGCAGGTATGGAAGTATAAGAGGACGTGCAGAGTTACGTTAGGTGTATTAATAAGATCTATAATAGATTACGGATGCATGATTTATGGTTCAGCATCAGAAACATTATTAAGGAGTCTAGATAGGATACAGTATAGAGCTCTTAGAATATGCTTAAGAGCAACTAAAAAAACACCAGTCGATGCGTTATTAGTAGAGGCTAATGAAAAGCCATTGAGCTTGAGGAGAGTTAAATTGTCTTTGGTTTATTGGTTGTCTTTAAAGAGTTATTCTGGTAAACGTATAGCTAAAGATATTTTAAATAATTGCTGGGAATACTCAAATAACAAAGGGAGAGGATGTGGATGGAATATAAATCAGTTAGCAGAGAAATATCAGATAACAGATATGGAATGTATGGCGAGAGGTGCCAACACGGATCATTCCTGATGTTAAAACTGATCCAGAGATCTTGGAGAAGAAAAGAGAATGGGAGGAAATGGGTGGTATTAAATATAATGTAAATAAGTATATACAGGAAAGATTTTATGCAAGTATGCACATTTATACTGATGGATCTAAAGAGCCCAAAACATGGCTTATATATAGGGTAGGAATATATATTCCAGATTTTAAAATATCCATAACTAAAAGATGAACATCTAAATTGTCAATATATACCGTTGAATGGTTGCTATCATAATAGGACTAACACGGGCAGAAGAAGTAGTGTATGCTCGGACCCGGCTTCTGTTTTAACATCAGCGATTACTCGGCAGTCTTCTAGAGAAGATTCGAGGTGTGAAATATTGACATTATTATGGCGTAGAGAAAGGAAAGAAGTGGTAGTTGGATTCTGCTGGTAATGAATCTGCTGATGAGTTAGCAAAAAGTGCTTTAACAAGAGAAGTAATAGATTTTAAAGTTCCTTTAAGTAAATGTGAAATTAAAACTATCATTAAGTATTAAATATTATTAAAGAATGGCAGGACATATGGAATACAGATAATAAGGGAAGGCATTTATATAATATTAAAAAAGGGTTAATACTAAAAGAAGTGTAAGAAGGTTATTATAACTGATGAGACTTGGACACTCGGGATTGAACGCTTCACTGTGCATAACTGGATACATGAGACTGGGGGAAAGAAACAGTGCAGCATGTAATATATACAGAGATAGAGAAGCATACAGGATATTAATCAAATACATATATGCTACTGGGTTAAGTGAAAGGATTTAGATATAGAATGCGGATGCTCTATTCTGTTCTGGATCTTTAGGAGACCCCGGGTCGAGTCTGCAGGAGCTGAACACAGCGCCAGCTGGAGCCTGCGGAGAAGGACTGGGACGGAGCATCCAATAATTATTCAAGTAGGAATATTTGTGTATATGCGCGTGTAAGAACAGGAAAAGCAAAAACAAGGAATACATTGATAATAAATAAACCATGACTGCATAACAGCAAAAGTAGGTGGCGATATGCACACAGGATGTAACACGACAAAATACGGAAGAAGAAGAAGAAGAAGAAGAGCTGTGACGCTGGAGCTGCTGCGTGGGCTTCTGGGAAGTGTTTCTGATCCGAGTCACCAGCAGATGGCAGTAATGCGCTGATACGTGATTGGTCAGATTCTTGTGCTCGGCAGTCACGTGGGCTCGGGACCCGGAAGTACGGGTTTCCAGTGTTCTGTGTGTGTGTGTGTGTGTGTGAGATGGATGCTCGGCTGTGTGTGCTGCTCAGCGTCGCGCTTCTCCTCCGTCTGGCGCTGCTCTGCTTCGGTGTGTATCAGGATCAGAATCTGCAGCTCAAGTACACGGATGTGGATTATCACGTGTTCACCGACGCCTCCAGGTTCATCACACAGGTGACAGACAGAGCTAATAACACACCTGCTGTGATCAGCTCTCAGCTTCTGTTCATAACCCTGCTCAGCTCTGCTGTCCTCTGTAGAAACACGCTGCTCACACGTCAACAATCTAGATCATGTTTTAGAAAATCAGAATTATGAGGTTAAAAACATTGGAATTATGGGATTTTTTCAAAGTTATGACAATAATTATGGCTTCATTATGACATAAAACCTCACAATTAAGAAAAAAATGTCTACATTTTGACAGTCGTAATGAGATAAAGACATTTTGAGTTATTTCTTTTGTCATATGTATGGCTTTTTATCTCATACTTCATTTTTGTTTCTTATCATTTTGATATATTAATCTAATATATATGGTTTACCAAAGTTTTTTTTTTATGTGTTAGAAGTGGGTTTCCATAGATTCCTGCCTAATAACAGGCCAATAATACGACTTTGGATCAGAAGAAGAATCTGATCACTGTGTGTATGAGACACTCTTCTAGACACACACTCTCTCTCTCACACACACACACACACACACACACACACACACTCTCTCTCTCTCTCACACACACACATACACACACACTCGTATGAGATGCTTAGCTGAGTGTGTGTTGTGTTCTGCAGGGTCAGAGTCCGTATGTCAGATCCACGTACCGCTACACTCCTCTGCTGGCACTGGTTCTGGTTCCGGGGGTTCTGCTGAGCTGGGTTCACTGCGGGAAGCTGCTGTTCGTGGGCTGTGATCTTCTGTCCGCTCTGCTGCTCTTCAGGCTGCTGGTTCTGCGCGGCTCGACCCGGAGCTCGGCGAGGGTTCTCTGCGGTCTGTGGCTGTTTAACCCGCTGACCGTAGCTGTGTCCACCCGCGGGAGCGCCGAGTCTCTGCTGGCGGCGCTGGTTCTGTCCTCGCTGCTGTGTATGGAGTCCAGGAGACGGCTGTCTGCAGCGCTGCTGTTCGGTCTGGCCGTCCACATGAAGATCTACCCGGTCACTTACGCTCTGCCCATCGCTCTGTCCCTGACCGGCGCACCGGCCCGCGGCCGAGGACTGATCCAGAACCTGATCCGGTGCGTCAGCAGGGATCTGCTGCAGTTTGCAGCTGTTTCTGGATCCGTGTTCTTCGCTCTGAACCTCATCTTCTACTGCATGTAAGTCCTTTAGACTCGTGCTTCTGCCCAAACTAGTTCTGTAGGAAATTAGTTTACTGTCACGATCGTGAATTCTCATCAAGTTCCTTCTTCATCCGTGTTTAAAAGCATGCCGTGATGCAGATCTTGTGTCTCAGACGTGCATCTGAGTTAGGGTTTGCATCACTGCACTTTAACTGAGACACGCGGAGAACAGTAGTCCAGAACGAGCAGGTGTCTGTTGTTTCTTGTGTGTTGAAGGTACGGCTGGGATTTCCTGCAGGAGTCTTATCTGTATCACCTGACGCGCAGAGACATCCGTCACAACTTCTCTCCGTACTTCTACATGCTGTATGTGACGGCGGAGCATCACTGGAGCGGCGCTCTGGCGCTCGTCTGCTTTCTGCCGCAGATGCTGCTGCTGCTGCTGTCCTCGCTGGCCTTCCGCCGCGACCTGCCCTTCTGCTGCTTCATCCACACCGCCGTCTTCGTCACCTTCAACAAAGTCTGCACTTCACAGGTGCGCACGCACGCGTCTCTCAGCTGTTTCTGACGGCTCCTGAAGCCTCTGCTGACCGTGTGCTGCTGTGCTTCTCTCTGCAGTATTTTCTGTGGTATCTGTGTCTGCTGCCGCTGGTGTTGCCTCGACTGACGCTGGGTTTGAGACGAGGCCTCGGGCTGCTGCTGCTGTGGTTTGTGGGACAGGTGAGATGAATATTCCTCGTCTTGTGTTTCTAACAGCGTGAGTCTGTGGTTTGGGCAGCTGTCTGTCGTGTTCGCAGGCGCTGTGGCTGTTGCCGGCGTATTATCTGGAGTTCGAGGGCTGGAACACTTTCGCTCTCATCTGGATCGCCGGGCTGCTGTTTCTGCTCATAAACTCTCTCATACTGGGACAAATAATCTCCCATTACAGACCCGCAGAAGCCCTGCTGAAGAAGACCGACTGACAGACGCTTGTGAGAAAACTTCTCTGTACTCATTATGGCAGCTGAACAGTACAGATGCAGAAGAGTGTTTCTACATGTCTCTGATATATTTATCATGCAGATATCGTCTGGTTGAGAGGATTCAGATATGCTGACCACTAGATGTCGCCCAACAGCAGATCACAGATGAACGGCACAGTTTGATCTGATCTGATTGTTCAACACTTTACATCTGATAAAGAGAACAGATGAACTTGTAAATGAGGTGTAGATGCTTCGTGAGCGTGTGTGTCTATGCAGAGATTATCGTGACTGTGAACAAACGTTTTTATGAGCAATATTGACACGTCTGAGGCGTTTGCAGCGGGCTGCTGTTTCTGCTCATAAACTCTCTCATACTGGGACAAATAATCTCCCATTACAGACCCGCAGAAGCCCTGCTGAAGAAGACCGACTGACAGACGCTTGTGAGAAAACTTCTCTGTACTCATTATGGCAGCTGAACAGTACAGATGCAGAAGAGTGTTTCTACATGTCTCTGATATATTTATCATGCAGATATCGTCTGGTTGAGAGGATTCAGATGTGCTGACCACTAGATGTCGCCCAACAGCAGATCACAGATGAACGGCACAGTTTGATCTGATCTGATTGTTCCAACACTTTACATCTGATAAAGAGAACAGATGAACTTGTAAATGAGGTGTAGATGCTTCGTGAGCGTGTGTGTCTATGCAGAGATTATCGTGACTGTGAACAAACGTTTTTATGAGCAATATTGACACGTCTGAGGCGTTTGCAGATGTGTGTGTGAAGAGTCGAGCCCGACGGGGCATCTGGAATAATTCCTCATCAGGAGAAGCTGCAGTTTTTTCTCTCAGATCAGCGTTAAACGGGATTAAATCATCTCTGCTGTGACTAGTTTAGTCTCTCTGGGTTTTTTTCGCTACATTATAAGCTTGAAAAATCTTGTCACAAAATGTTCTGGTAAACGTTTTTCCAAAATACTGGGCGCAATTATTGAATGAACAAGCAGTCTGCAGATCTGTTTAAGTCTGACAAGTTCACTGTTATTACTCGCACACAACACGGTCTTATTAAAGTGTTCAGAAGGAGCAGGTGACGCTGGAAACCATTGCTATTCATAAAACACTACAACACCACATAAGCCTGGTCTTTTTGTCATACAAGATTTTTATTTTTATAAAAGTAATAAATATAACAGGAAGACCCACATTTGATTACAGTACAAACTTGTGTAAAACATCACTGTATCTTCTGTTCATATTTATTGCCCATATTGAGTGCCAGAGGCATTAAAATCCTTCCTGAAATAGTGCAAGAGGCCGTTAAACAATGAATAGAAATGATTGATAGAAATAACCCTTCCAGAAACAGCTGATCAAACAGTCACGAGGACATTAGCCTCGCAGTTTCTTCCAGTGCAAGCGCAGCATTATTTTCATTACTATTATTACATTTAAACAGTAGTTTTATATAAAGTCAGAGTTAGCCGTGCTCTATTAAACACATGAAATCTTTGGCATTCTTATCAATGCTGAAGTGAGAGCCTAAATATTCAACATTATTAATTATTAACAATATGTTTTATTACTGGACTGCTTCAACATAAGTCTTTTTTTAGGTGTGGTTTTTCCCCTCTTGGCTATTTAATGAGATATAAGAACATTTCTGTCATTGATCCGGCTGATATCTGAACACAAACAGATGAAATCCTTCAGTTTTTATACTTCTAAATAATTAATAAACATGCAGATGAAATGCTTTAACAAAACTCCTCAAAGTAAACCAATGATTGTAATGATGTACTAGACTCTCAGCAAATCTCGAACCTTCAAATTAATGTCTTTTACTGTTACAAATGAAATAATCTAAAAAATATATATTATTTTATTGTCATTTTTATGTTAGTAATTTTTACTTGTCCATGTTAGTTGGACAAACTGAGAAAGAAACATTAGCCTCACTATATAAAAAGTGCACAGAAAATATAATGGAAGCGCACCAAACACAATCTAAACCAGACGCTGAACACAACAGCGCTGCTGCACCGAGAGAAAAGAAAAACCTCACTGCAAGAAATTATTGTCTTCGTATTGACTCAAGATACAAGCAAAAATGGCTTAAGATGAATTTTTTCGCGATTGTAAAAATGCAGAAAATTTTCTGTAAGGGGTAGGTTTAGGTGTAGAGCAATAGCACATACAGTTTGTACAGTATAAAACCATTACGCCTATGGAATGTCCCCACAATTCACAAAAACAAACCTGAGAGTGTGTGTGTGTGTGAGTGAGTGTGTGTGTGTGTGCGTGAGAGTCTGTGTGTGTGTGTGAGAGTGTGCATGTGAGAGTGTGTGTGTGAGAGTGTGCGTGAGAGAGAGTGTGCGTGTGTG
>NW_015506961.1:72214-74714 GCF_001515645.1 Sinocyclocheilus grahami
GTGTGAGAGGGAGTGTGTGTGTGTGTGTGTGTGTGTGTGGGTGTGTGTGAGTGAGTGTGTGTGTGTGTGTGTGTGTGTGTGTGTGTGTACAACAGGATGATTGTGGGTTAGAAACGTACCGCATGAATTTCCAGTTTCAAAATGAATAAAGACAGAACGAGAGTGAAGCTACTGCATGAAGACGTAGGGGTTGATCTTGTGTGCGCCGCTCATATCGTGCCACAGCGGAGCGTCCACGGGCTCCTGCTTGATGCAGTGAAGCAGGCCGTGACCTTTGAACTCGTTACCCGCTTTATAGTCGTGCTGCACGTACCCTTTGTAGTCAGCAGCGTAGGCGTCGGTGCAGTGTGTGTTGTGTGCGCTGGCGGCCGCTGTGTCTCGGTTCAGGACACACTTGAGCGCTCGGGTCGAGCTGTAATAATGTCCGGCGTACGGCGCTCCCTTCAGCCGCTGGCAGGAGTACTGCTCTCCGAATCCAGGCTCCGCTTTCATCTGCGTCCACGAACCGTTCTCCGAGTCCGAGTCCTGCTCCACCTTCACCACCGGCTCCAGCACCGCGTCGTATCCGTCAAAGCAGAAGCCCTCGCTCTTGTCTGCGCCGCAGTCGCTCCCGTAGGGCTTGGGGACGAAGGCCTCGGCTCTGGAGCTGTAATATCCCAGGGCCGATCGATACGGTTTAGCGTAGTGTTTGCCGAGGACCGAGGAGCTTCTCGAGGGCCAGGCGCCGCAGTCCAGGTTTGTGAACTTCTGAACGCTCGTCTTGCAGAAGCTCAGAGGCTCATCGGGGCCATAGGGCCCTTCGCTCTTGTACTTGACGCTGTCTTTGCTCAGGAGCGAGGCACGTCTGAGAGCATCGTCTCTGTCACTGCGAGACACACAAAGAGAAATCTGTCTCATTTCTGCAGTCAGCAGCCCATGAGGAGGACACGAGAGAATCTGCTCTTACTTGTGATCTAACGAGGTGAGAACGCCAGGGTTCTTGTGTTTGCCCTTCATCACGCCGCTCTTCATCTTCATCTCGGTGATGGAGGGCAGGAGCAGAGGCACAGCGACACAGAACAGCGCCAGCTGAGGACGCAGGAGTGCTCCGGACGCCGTCTTCTTCCTCTGACCCTGAAGGAACTTCAGTCTTCCCTGAAACTGCATCGCCTGGAACCACAGACAAGATCAGGCGTCTTCTCTCTGTTCTACATGATTATATACCGTAACATCTTCAGAGAAGGTAGATTACTCACAGATTGTAGTCTGTTACTGATTCCAAATTACATGAAAACTGTAGTTAGTGACGTAATCCATTATGTTACACATTTCAGGTAATATAATCAGACTACTTTTTGATTACTTTTAGATTGCTTGTGACCTAACTCGATTATCGCTTTGATTTAAATAGGATAATCTTGTACTGTATTGATATAAAAATACAAATAGAAAGACAATATACTCCATGTGTTGGTAACAACATGAAGTGCATTAAACATCATTTTACATCAAGGTTTCCCAAACTGGGGTTTGTGAGTTTAACGAAAAGCTAATAAATTAAATCATAAAAATCTTTTCAAAATGACAACAATCAAAATAAAACACTACTAAAACAATATTATACCCATTTACCCGCATGCAGAATGAGAATAACATGTAATCAATAAAAAAGTAATTCTGTAAGTAAGTCTGATTAGGGGTATTTCAAAATCTAATAACAAGTACTTAATTTTTGGCATCGATTACATAATCCAGAATGCATGCAGTGGGTTACTAGCAGCAGTGATGATAGAGGACAGAACTACGTGCAGCACAGTGTTTCTCAAAGCACAGCCAGAGATGCAGCTCTAGTGACTCAAACAGCAGCCAACACCATGAAACTGGTCTGGAATGTGTTCTCTGTGGGATTTATTTACGGAAAATTCTCATGGCAAACACTGTTAGGAGTTGCTCTTCAGTCAAAGGGTAATGATGATCACACGCAGGTCTCCCATCACACACACTCCTCTGTTTATCTGTGACTGTGGCCTGTGCACTGAAAGCTGAAGGAATCCCTCACCAGGAATCCGGAGGTGCTGTCCAGTAAGCAGCGGACGCGCAGGATAAAGCAGCGGTTTAGGAAGCAGGAGAACTCTGGAGGAACGTCGCCCGTCTCAGACTGAAACAAACTGCTGACCACAAGATCTTCACCTACAGAACAGACACCAGTGTTACACAGCGAGTGTGAGTCTGGAGTGTGTGTGTTATATGCGGCTGAAGTCGCACCCGAGCCGCTTTGAGCCGAAGGGTTCATGGCCCAGTGCAGCTGCCGTCTGAACTCCTGCCGGTCGTCCACGTGAATGTAGTCGAACACGTTCTGATGCATCACATCCGTCTGAGGAGAGAAGCAGAGACGTCATGAAGCTCGGACCCCAGTCATCATCCAGGCTTCACACAGCCGTTTACACACACATCACCGACGGGCCAGAAATCAAGCTGTCTAATCTGACACAAACGCTCCCGACAAGCCTAAATAATGCAG
>NW_015506961.1:79714-81480 GCF_001515645.1 Sinocyclocheilus grahami
TTCTCAACAGGGGCTTTTGTTCTGTTTAAATGTAATTCAGGAGAGTCAAATACAGCCAGGTGCTGTCTGCTTGAACAAACAAAAAAGTCAAACACTCTAATATTTTGCTGAACTGACTTTAGCTTTGCACTTCAGAATCAGAATCAGAAAGAGCTTTATTGCCAAGTATGTTTGCACATACAAGGAATTTGTTATAGTGTCACAAGCTTCCAGTACACGGAGACAACAACAACAAACAGATAATAAAAATGAGATGTGAATAAAATACACATGCATAAATATAAACCACAAAAAAAAGAATAAATTGTATGTACAGGTGTGCTATAGATGGAAAAGGAATAGAATAAAATAAAATAAGTTGTAGGGATGTACTAGGGTTTAGGGTGATAAATCGGGGAAGTCGTGGCCTAATGGTTAGAGAGTCGGACTCGTAACCCAAATGTTGCGAGTTCGAGTCTCGTACCGGCAGGAATTGTAGGTGGGGGGAGTGAATGTACAACGCTCTCTCCCACCTTCAGTACCATGACTGAGATGCCCTTGAGCAAGGCACCGAACCCCCAACTGCTCCCCGGGCGCCGCAGCATAAATGGCTGCCCACTGCTCCAGGTGTGTGTGTGTTCACTGCTGTGTGTGTGCACTTAGTAACCATACTTGGCCACATGTCACATCACTCACTCACTCAAATAAGTATAAGGTTATTGCACATACTGTACTTTAATTGCACAATGGGAGAACATTAACTGTTCATGAGGTAGATTGCCTGGGGAAAGAAACTGTTCTTGTGTCTGGCTGTCCTGGTATTTGGTGCTCTGTAACGCCGACCAGATGGCAAAAGTTAAAAAAGGAGATGGCTTGGATGTGATGGATCCAGAGTGATTTTCTGAGCCCTTTTCCTCACTCTGGATGTATACAGTTCTTGGAGGGTAGGCAGGGGGGCACCAATAATCCTTTCAGCAGTTCAAACCGTTCTCTGTAGTCTTCTGATGTCTGATTTTGTAGCTGAACCAAACCAGACAGTTATTGAAGTGCACAGAACAGACTCGATGACGGCTGAGTAGAACTCCTGACGAAGATGACGAAGTTTTGCTGTAAACCATGGCTTATCATTACTGAATGTTAAATGAGTCCTGGTAGAGATGCACGTCTTCACAGAAACTGATAAATGATGTTACAGATTCCGTGAGCTCGTCCAGATCGTTGGTGGCTGCTTCAAAAACACTCCAATCAGTGCAGTCGAAACAGGCTTGCAATGCCTGCTCTGTTTCGTTGGTCCACCTCTTTACAGACTTTACTACAGGTTTAGCAGATTTAAGTTTATGCCTGTAGGTCAGTATAAGATGAACCAGGCAGTGGTCAGAGAGTCCTACAGCTGCTCTGGGGACCGAGCGATATGCATCCTTTATTGTGGAGTAACAATGGTCCAGTATACTACTGTGGTCCAGTATATTACTCTCTCTGGTGGGACATGTAACATGCTGTCTGTATTTTGGCAGTTCTCAGGAAAGATTTGCTTTATTAAAGTCCCTGAGAATGATTAAAACAGAGTCTGGGTGTTGATGTTCTGTCTCTGTGATCTGATCAGCGAGTTTCTGTAAAGCTGAGCTCACGTGTGCTTACGGAGGAATGTAAATACTCACGAGAATGAACGAGTGAAACTCCCGCGGCGAATAGAACGGCTTACAGTTAATGAAAAGCGCTTCTAGATCGGAACAGCACATCTTCTTTAACGCTGTAACATCTGTACACCACCTTTCGTTGATGTAAAA
>NW_015506961.1:99716-102216 GCF_001515645.1 Sinocyclocheilus grahami
CTGAAGACCTGGTGCACATCATCCTCACTGATCTGAAATGTAGGAGTGGGGGAGAGGGGGGTTGCAGGAGGTGTTGATGGTTGTGTGGAGAGATGTTCAGAGCGGGTGTGGGGTGTTAGACTGGGAGTTTCAAATCTACAGTAAAACCCATTCAGGTCTTCAGCAAGTTGTTGATTGGCCTCAGTGCTGGGGGATGGTGTCTTGTAGTTGGTGATGTCCTTCAGGCCTTTCCACACTGATGCAGGCTCATTCGCAGAAAACTGGTGTTCTAGTTTTTTAGCGTAGTTCCTCTTGGCCACTCTAATCTCCTTATTCAGTGTGTTTCTGGCCTGATTGTACAAGACTCTGTCCCCCCTTTTGTAGGCGTCCTCTTTGGCCTGACGAAGATGACGAAGTTTTGCTGTAAACCATGGCTTATCATTGTTGAATGTTAAATGAGTCCTGGTAGGGATGCACATGTCTTCACAGAAACTGATATATGATGTTACAGATTCTGTGAGCTCGTCCAGATCGTTGGTGGCTGCTTCAAAAACACTCCAATCAGTGCAGTCGAAACAGGCTTGCAATGCCTGCTCTGTTTCGTTGGTCCACCTCTTTACAGACTTTACTACAGGTTTAGCAGATTTAAGTTTATGCCTGTAGGTCGGTATAAGATGAACCAGGCAGTGGTCAGAGAGTCCTACAGCTGCTCTGGGGACCGAGCGATATGCATCCTTTATTGTGGAGTAACAATGGTCCAGTATATTACTCTCTCTGGTGGGACATGTAACATGCTGTCTGTATTTTGGCAGTTCTCAGGAAAGATTTGCTTTATTAAAGTCCCTGAGAATGATTAAAACAGAGTCTGGGTGTTGATGTTCTGTCTCTGTGATCTGATCAGCGAGTTTCTGTAAAGCTGAGCTCACGTGTGCTTACGGAGGACTGTAAACACTCACGAGAATGAACGAGTGAAACTCCCGCAGCGAATAGAACGGCTTACAGTTAATGAAAAGCGCTTCTAGATCGGAACAGCACATCTTCTTTAACGCTGTAACATCTGTACACCACCTTTTGTTGATGTAAAAACATGTCCCGCCACCGTGTGATTTCCCCGTTGATTCTGTGTCGCGGCCCGCTCTGAACAGCTGAAAGCCCGGGAGACTCAACGCGCTGTCCGGAATGGCGTCATTGAGCCAGGTTTCCGTGAAACACAGAGCAACAGAGTGTGAAAAATCCTTATTTGTCCAGAAGAGCAGAAGAAGTTTGTCCGTTTTGTTGGGTAGAGAGCGGAGGTTCGCCAGATGGATGCTAGGCAGCACCGTTCTGAATCCACGCTTCCTAAGCTTCACGAGCACGCCGGATCATTTCCCCCGTCTGCGCGTCCTGAAGCGCTTGATTAGCGCAGCAGCTCCGCCGACTACAACATTCAGCAAAACGTCCGAATAAACGAAATCCGGTAGAAGATTGTGTGGTGGGTTTTTGCTTATTAAAATCAAAACAGCATGATTTTTGGCCAGCGGTGTATTGCAGCTGAATCTGTGGGTGTTGTAATGTGGCTTGGCACGCAACACTCGACCCCGCTGCACATCAACAGCACAACAGCTTTTCTGCCATTTTCCCATCAGCAGCGCTTTGATTTATGACTCCAGTGCAAGATTTTCTCTCAAATATCTCCAGCATGTTCTGACTCTTTCTGTTCACAGATGGACTGTGATCCTGTGGTGAGTGGCTTTGTTTTGTCTTCTACTAGAGAGAAGGAGACCGGGAGTGACATAAGAAAGTGTGATGATGCATTCAAAACAACATTAATCGCTGCATCATTTCAAAGTCAATGAATATTCTCACATCTAAAGAAGAAATTATATCAAATGAAGTGAGATGAATGCAGTGACGGCGAGCGTCTGAAGACGCTGGATCCTGTCCAGGATTCCCGGAGCAGCGGGTAAATCCCAGTCCTGGACCGGTTCCCAGGCGTTGCGTGCAGAAGGAGCTGCTGCTGCCCATCGACATGCAAACACTTCCACAGCGCAGCTGGAGGATCAGATGTTTACACTGAAGACAGAAGCTGAGCTCAGAGAGCCTGTGAAACATCAGAGCCATGAACAGACACCAGCAAACACTGACTGCCTTTCACACTGGACTCCGGGCTGAGGATGAGATGTTTGGCATCAGTGTTCATCATCTAGTACCACCAGACAACATATTTACATATATGTCAATTCCATCGTTTTTAGATAATATCTGTACATATGTTCTTTTTGTCTGTGCTTTGTTATTTTTTCGATGCATATTCCATTTAATATATATAGACATATATATTATCATAATTTTGTAATATTGTATTTCTGTGTACTAGAAGTTTCTGTCACCAAGACAAATTCCTCGTGTGTGTGAACAGACTTGGCAATAAAAGCTCATTCTGATTCTGGTTTGTCTTCAGTCAGTCGTGAAACGAAAAGAAGATATTTTGAAAAATGCTGATGAGCACCATTGACTTCCATAGTAGGAAAAAAAATAGTAT
>NW_015506961.1:104043-104996 GCF_001515645.1 Sinocyclocheilus grahami
GTGCGTGCGTGTGTGTGTGTGTGTGTGTGTGTGTGTGTGTGAGTGTGTGTTTATCTTCATCTGCTCATGTCATCAGGCATTTCATTTCTTATGTTTGAGACCTGGAGCTGGACTCATAGCCATATACTTATAGCCAAGTTTCAGTAGTTTAAAGTCTCTCTGATGTTACGTTCGGTATTGAAGTAATTCAGTCAAGATGTTTACTGCCAAATGGACTGAAACAATATGTCTGATGGGTTCAGATGAGTGTTGTTGAGTCGATTCAAACGCTGTGAATGAATGCTGGCTCTGTTGAACTGCTGCGTTTGGATTCAGTTAAAGATCGACTTCTGCTCTCACACGCAAACATGTCTGTCTGTCTGTCTCTCTATCTATCTGACTGTCTGACTCTCTGTCTGTCTGTCTCACAGTATAGCATCATTGATGCAATGAAGATATTGGATGAAAACTAAATTTTAACTGAATTGATCTGAAGAATGCCACTATTGTCCTCAGTAGAGCTGTTTTACAGCATTTCTGAACTGATGAATCATTCATGGTTGTTTTCCTGTTCATTTCTGTATTGTCTAAAGAGTTGTAGTAATGCATGTGATATTGACTGAATGTGGTTAGAGTCCAGTTAGGGACTGTACATTGAGTTGCGGTGAGCGAGCATTAGTGTTGCACTGTCTCTTTAAGAGCTCTAGCGTGTAGCAGCGCTGGTGGGGGGGATTGCGTGACTGCAGCAGACGAAGAGCTGACCTCAGAGAAACTCTTATGAAAACGATCTGCTCAACGGCACACGAGACCAGCACTGCAGAAATGAGCAGAGGACTTCCTTTCTGCACGCACACACACACACACACACACAGGTTTGTTTTTGTGAAAAGTGGGGACTCTCCATAGGCGTAATGGTTTTTCTACTGTACAGACCGTATATTCTATTGCCCTACACCAACCCTACCCCTAAACCT
>NW_015506961.1:108099-108473 GCF_001515645.1 Sinocyclocheilus grahami
CACACACACACACACACACACACACACAGGTTTGTTTTTGTGAAAAGTGGGGACTCTCCATAGGCGTAATGGTTTTTATACTGTACAGACCGTATATTCTATTGCCCTACACCAACCCTACCCCTAAACCTACCCCTCACAGGAGACTTTCTGCTATTTCAGATTTTCAATACACTCCATTCTGTGTGATTTATAAGCGTTTTGAAAAGTGGGGACATGGGGTAATGTCCTGAAAAGTCACCTTCTCCTTGTAATACCTGTCATACCTTTGTCATTATACACATTTATTTCCTCATTTGTCACAAAAACGCGCACGCACACACACATACACTCACTCACACACACACACACACACACACACACTCTCTCACACA
>NW_015506961.1:110121-110911 GCF_001515645.1 Sinocyclocheilus grahami
TGTATGTATGTATGTATGTATGTATGTGTGTGTGTGTGTGTGTGTGTTTGTGTAAGAGAGAAAGAGAGAGAGAGTGTGTTTACATAACTATACTTTTTCTCCAGAAGTGAGTTAAATCTAACAAAACCAGGCAGTCATCAAAGGTCAAACTACAAAAAAAATATTTTTGAGAGAGAAGATTTTCAACAAACATTAAATAAAATGAACAAATGAATATGACACACCGTAACAGACTCGTGTATTTAGCAGTTTATCACACTAATGAGAGCATTAATAACAACGAATAGCAATCAAATCACTACAAATGACCCGAGAGCAGGATATTTCAACAGCTGCACTATAAATATCTTATATTAAACCTCTGTCTGTGACATCACCAGCCAATCAGAACCCACTTCTCCAATAAACTTCCTCCAAAAGACTTCAAATCCAAAACTTGGCTGTGAATTCAGACACAAACAGTCTGACTGAAAAACCTCACAGATTAATGAAGGACAAACACTGACTAATTTCTTAAAGAATACAGTGAAATATATTGTGTGTGTGACGACACACACACCAGCAGATGTCACAACAAGCAGCCAATCACAGCGCGACACTGAGGGTCTATTTACGGTACTTCAGACGATCTTCCTCAAACGTGGCCTGAGGCTTTAGGATCGCTGCCAAACAGCAGAGTCACGCAACACAGCGCTGAAACACTGCATTCACTAGCCGCTAAAGTGATGTCTGACACACACACACACACACACACACACACACACACACACACACACACACACACACACAC
>NW_015506961.1:111195-116003 GCF_001515645.1 Sinocyclocheilus grahami
CACACTCACTCATACACACACACACACACACACACACGCCTCACTCTTCCTATCTTTCCACTGGGCTTTATTTTCCTGGTTTCACACACACTTCAGAGAGAACTAAACTGGATGGAAAGATTCATTTTTGTTTATTACTCTCTAAAAAAGGAAAATCCTCCTGATTGTTGGCTGCTTCTGAATATTCACATGTATTTGTTTAGCAGGTGCTTTTATCCAGAGTAACCTTCAAATCAATGTGATTGTTGTGTGTCAGATGATCAGATCGTCAAAGATCTCCAAACTCAAAGCTATTCTAGAGTCGCTGCTGAAGCTCGTGATTCTTCTAATAATCTCCTCCGTGTCTGTGGGTCGATGCTTCATTAACAGATCTCACTAACGCTCACATGGAGCCAGTAATGCGATGTTTGCAGGATGAAGGAAGGAAGATAATTCAGCTGACAGTGAAGCTCCGAAGACAAACAAGAGTCTGGACAAATAAATACAACCAGAACCGACGATTACTGGCATATTAAAATACTAAAAACATGATACAGCCCTGTAAATGACCAACTAACCAGTCAGCAGGTTTAGAGCAGGTTGAAAACAGTGTGTGTGTGGTCAGATATCACTTGATTGGATGTGACTGAGATGATGAACTCATTCTCACACACAGTTTCTGTGCTTCAGTGGGCTGACGACAATCGCATCTGACAGACTCTAACCATGATGTTGGGCCAACAAAGACTTCCACTCCATTACCTTCATGAGCGAACACTCGCTGAACAGACGCTTGAACTTCCCTGCGCTGCAGAGACACAAGCAGCCGATCTGTCCGTATTCTTCACCCTTGAGGATCTGTTCCTTTCTCTTGCATTGAGAACTATAAATATTCATACTATTCATAATTAAAAGGGTCATGAACTGAGAAACCAAAAGTCTCTTGATCTTTTGACATATAAGTACTATAAAAAGTCTAAAAACAGCTTATATTGAAGGCAGTCTGCCAAACGACAGCTTGTGGAATGTTCTACTCTATGATGTAATAGTGTGGATAAACCCCGCCCCCGCAGATCAACACCTGCTTCTAAGCCAGGCATACACTGTGCGATTTTCGTCTGATTTTAAGCCCAATTTTTGCTCGTGCAACTCTTTTTTTGAGTCTGGCCTAATTTCAGCTTCGTCGTTTGTGGTGCAGTGTACAGGGGAAACGAGAAGCGATAAGTCTCTCCCGACAGGCACTCGGACGGTCGGATGTGTGTGCTGCAACCAGATTTCACAATTGGTTAGGATTTTAAAACTCCTGTAGTGTGAGCCCGGTTTAAAAGACGATGCTTTGTGACTATATTGGATCTGACTGTTTCCATTACGTGATCACTATTGCTTCGTCTCTTCTTACAGATTGTTTGATATGTATGGAGTTATTTATGCGCTTTTAACCTAAATCACAGCAGTGTCCATCTGTGAGGAATGTAGGCTGTCAATCACACACAACTGTTAGCCAATCACAGCAGGGGGCGTTTACTTCCAAGTCTACAATCAGCCACGCCTATTCAGACAGAGCGTTCTGATGAGGGGTCAAACCAGAACAGAAAATAGCCTATTACTTCTAAATTATGATGTTTTATGATGTAAATAACATTATAAGTGGACCTCAGAGAACAGTACAAAATAAAAAACAAAGGCATGACACCTTTAAGTCCTATAGCTGATGAGTCTGAATGATGAATTGCTTTCACCTCCTTACAATTTAATACTGTGAAAAAAAACTATTGTAACGTAATTCAACAATAAATAATAATACGTATGCCATATAATGATATTGTTGGTTATTTTGAGTTGCCATGGTAATTTGACGTGTTTTGTTTGTTGTGGAATTGCGTGGACACGGACGTGCCGCGGGTTCTCTCCACAGATTTGACACATCCTGAACACTCTTCTTGTTCTTCAAACACACAGAGGCCTGCGTTCCTGTGGCTGATCTGATCTCCTTCCTTCTTCAAGGTCCTGGTTCGTGCAGGATCAGCGTTTAGACGCGTCTTGCTCAAGCCGTTTCCTCTCAGGACTGCAGGCAGAGTTCATCCTGAAAAACTCTCTCAATTCAGGCCAATGAGCGTCTGCCATGAAACACAGGCGACTGACAAACGCAGTTAGAGTAAACGAAATGTGCTGCAGTAGGTCTGTGGGTGAGATGATGGACAGAAAGACACTGAGATCCGTCAAAGACTGGATAACGCTGTCTCAGACAGACAGACAGACAGACAGACAGAGAGACAGTCAGACAGAGAGAGAGACAGTTAGAGAGACAGTCAGACAGACAGACAGTCAGAGAGAGAGAGAGACAGTCAGACAGAGAGACAAGTCAGACAGAGAGAGAGACAGTCAGAGAGACAGTCAGACAGACACACAGACAGAGAGAGAGACAGTCAGAGAGACAGTCAGACAGAGAGAGAGACAGTCAGACAGAGAGACAGTCAGACAGAGAGAGACAGTCAGAGAGACAGTCAGACAGACAGACAGTCAGAGAGACAGTCAGACAGACAGACAGTCAGAGAGACAGACAGACAGACAGACAGACAGTCAGACAGACAGACAGACAGACAGACAGACAGTCAGACAGTCTGACTGAGATCGTCTATGAGGCCAATCGTACAACAAGAGCGACGAGAAGGATTTGAGTTCATGCCAGTTTCATTTTCCACACACTACAAGTGAACGCATTAAAGATTTACAGTAGGGATGCACCGATATGAAAATTTTGGCCGATACCGATAACCGATTATTATCATTTGTGAAGCCTTAAACATGATATTAAATATGTCTGAGTTCCCTGAGGCATTCTAAGTTCAGTGAAAGTTAAAGTTAAGTTAAACTTTTCCAGAAGCATCGTTATCTAAGTGTTTGCAGTGACAGAACTCACATGATCACACTGCAAAAGATGATTTTCTTACTTGGATATTTATGCTAGAAAACAAGACAAAACAGAGTCAGAGAGAGTGAGTCTGTTAACTTAAGTCATGTTACTTGTCAAGTAAATGCATCTTGAATCAAGAATGTTTAGACATTTATACTAGAAAACTACACAAAAATACTAAGAGAATCATTTTTTGCAGTGCAGCCCTGATTGAGTTATTCTGCAAGTGTCCAACAGATGCCTTTTTTGTATATAGCAATATGTTGCAATATCCTGTCTTGTCAAACTTCAAATAAAACAAAATATTACTCATTTATTTATATATACTGATTTTATTCAAATGACAAAAAAATGTGGTCCTTAAAATTACCAGATGTTTTTCAACTTAAACTGAGATATTTTTATATCCATGTGGCCCTCCAAGTGTTTTCACACTTTAATACATAAATACACAAATAAATAAATAAATAAATATTTTTTTTATAAAACCCACATCTTAAAACTGTTTTCAGTAACGGTTATCATTCCTGCAGCTCACACAGTAGATCGTGCTTCAGTTTCCAGTGAACTGCATTGTAAGTCACTTTGGATAAAAGTGCCCGCTAAATGCATAAATGTATGAGTTTTCCATAAATAACTCACTGAGCGTGTGTTAAACGAGCTTCCGCTGCAGTCGTGTCTCTTACAGTCACATTCTGCTTGTTTCGTAACAGCGGTCATAAGTTCACGGTGCTCAGATCTCGAATCAGTGATCAATGTCTCTATATGATCTCTCATCACTACTGCTGTTTCCTAATCACCACACACCCCATATAATAATGCATGTCACATGTAATCACTTCCATTTCTTTCATTTCTATTTGAGCATCAATATTTCTGAACTATGACCCAGGGTTTTCCAAATCAGTCATTATATCTTACACTAAATTCTACATCAGTTATTAAATGTCAGACAGACACAGAAGTGGCTCCTTACAGATGTTTACAGGCTCAACATCCCAGCATGCCCTGCGTCTCACCTCTCACGCCCTCTAGTGGTGATGGGAAAAACACTTCAACAAGAGATGTGTGCATATCAATGAGCATGCTGAAAAAATTTATAAATAAAGCATAATTTTTTATTTAGTTAAGCAAGCTCGTTTTTTTTTAATTCATGCATTTGATGATTTAATGTTTAATTGAAGTGATGATTTATTTAATTTAAAAGAATATGTCTATAAACTTGTCTTGACAGCTATGTAAGCACTGCACAAACGACAGAGTTTCATTCACTCTGAACATCACAGACCGACACACACATCCAGGAGCTCAAACCCACAAACCCAAACTCAGACGACAGTGTGTGTGTGTGTGTGTGTGTGTTCATGTGTGTGTGTTCATGTGTGTATTAACCAGCACACGGCATTTACAATCACATATGATCCACATCAATCCATCCAGAGATCATCTCTGACCACCATCAAACACTTCAGCCATTTATACACTAAACAGATCACTGATAAACCAACAGCAAAAAAACCATAAAGATCTGAAGTATTTTAGAATATTGGACAATTACTCAACATATGTATTCCAGTTTCAGAGCAAAGGCATATCCCACAATGCTGTTCAAGACATGTAAAAAAGAACATGATGTTTTTGTCAAATGTGAGCTGAACACTCATAAAGATATTTGCTGTGCGGTCTGATATAAAGTCTCCTGAAGATCAGTACAAAAACACACACACACACACACACACACACACACACACACGAGTGCGCACACACACACACTCTCTCACTCACACTCACACATACATTCACTCACTCACACACACACACACACACTCTCTCACTCACACATACACTCACTCTCTCACTCTCACTCACACATTCACTCACTCACACACACACACACACACTCTCTCACTCACAC